>NC_080203.1:61147130-61452755 GCF_030028045.1 Hippopotamus amphibius kiboko | reverse complement strand
CCATGTCACCTACTTCTCAATTTCTTTCATGATACAGTAGTGACTGGCCATACGTGGCTATTCCAATATAATTTAATATTTTAATTTAAAATTAATTAAAATTGAATAAAAATCCAGTTGCCTGATCACACTAAATTCCAAGTGGTCAATAGCTACACTGGCTAGTGGATACTATATTGGATAGTACAGATATAGAACATTCCTTTTTGGCATCACTGCCTGAATGTATAGGTAAAAGGAAATTTTATATTTGTGGTGTTAGTAATTTTGATAAACATTTTTGACTTATTTTGATAAATATTTTTAAAAAATTGTAAGCCATTAGTGTTTTCATGTTTTTACTTAAAATTATAATCCCTCTCTGCCATTATAAACAGTAGATTATAGTGTTTTTTTAAAGGTACTGATGGTAGTAATCTGCTTATTTCACTTATTAGGTGTTCTTGAATGTACAAGTTCTAAAGGAAAAACTGGATCTTTTTTAGCACACACAAGTATTTTCATAAAATTAATTATTGCCTTTACAAACAGATAGATCCAAGTGGTTGACTGTTGGGGTACAATTTTCCATGATGTTTCTACACATCTTGTGAGAGCATTTGTCCTGGACTATCCTTTCAAGAACATTTCTATAGCAAACAGCCTTGGAAGACAGAGGGCCTTCCAGGGCAATAGATGGATTTGTTTCCTGAGCAGGTTAATAAAGATCACATTTCTTTCTGGAGCAAAAGTTGGTCAGGTTTGGTAGAATTTCCTTTTCTAAGATTGGGATTTTCCTTAGGTTGGGGTCACTTGGCTGTTACACAAACCTACTGTATGTGCAGCACCCTGCTGGTCTGCTCCACATCTCCCCTTTGGGTGTTGGGGGGGCAAGGGGAACTGATGTCAGTGAATCTCTGCTGCCTGCTGGGCCCTGACCAAGTCCTGTTTCTAACCCATGAGTCTGTGTCATTCTGCCAGCCTCCATTGGCTCAAGTGTAGGCTTGCAATCTGGGTAAAATCTTAGACCTTACATAGTTCTTGAGAAAGCATAAGACAAATGAGTGCTAATAGGTATGTGCTGAGAAGCAGCCTACAGTCCAGAGTTTGGGAGAGAGGCAGAGTGACAACAAAGATAGGGATTGAAGGAGTGGGAAGTGGAGAAAGCTGGGAACAAAACACATCATTTTATTTGGGAACAACTCCTAATCCATTTAATTTTGCCAATTAAATGTGGACCTCAAAATAGAGGATGTTACTGAACCAAACTTGTGGCTACTCTTCTGCTTGCCGTAAAGCCAGTCTATTAACACTGGGTTGTGGTGAAGGAAAGTGCAGCCTTTATTGTGAGGCTCCAGACAAGGAGTCCAGGCAGCTAATGCTCAAAAAAACTGATCTCCTCAGTAGGTTTCAGGAAAGCATTTTTAAAAGCAAAATGAAGAAGGCGAGTTGCAGGATTTGTGATCAGCTTATGCACACTTCTCTGAATGGCTGATGGTGAGTTAAGAGGGTGGTGTCACAGGGGTTAATATCAATCCTCAGGCTCCAGTAGGTTTGGGTCTACATGTTCATGGTCATCAAGTAGTTAACTTCTTCCATTTGGTGGGGGTTTTAGCATCTGTAAAATAACTCAATAAATGTGCCTCAGATACTGTTATCTATGTATTTCAGGGAGGAACTAAGGCTTCTGTGACTGCCACATGGCTGATTTACTATTTAAATTGTTACCAGTTCACCTGGCCCAACTGCTACTTTTGTCACTACATGGTCACATCCTTTCAATCATTAATTATTGAGTTGGGCTTTTGTGACTCAGGGGAGGCCTGAGAAACTATGGCTTTTCTACAAAGAGGCAGGCAGAGGATATGGGGGGAGGGGTCTGTACCAGGAAGGCCCTATAGGGTCCTGCCTGGTTACAAGGATATAGGTTAATATTAATCTTGGTCAAAATCAAAACACCCAAAGTTTCTTCAGAATAAAATGGATACCTAACTAACTTTGTAATCTTCACCATTTTTCCTCACCATTGTCAGTTCTAAAAGACTCCACATTAAAAATTATCCCTCTGGTTTGTGGAACTGCTCTCCTTATCCTAAAGCCACTCCCCCCCCCCCCCCCCACCTTGTTCTTGCTTTCCCAATGCTAAATCAACAATGGAAACTTTTAGTTAAAACTGGATTAAAACCCATCTCAAACTCACCCAAACCCCCAACCTTACCCCCACTCACTAATCCCTCCTCTACCCCCACCTGCAGACTCGCTCCACCCTCTCCATACACCCCGATATAGGTGTTACCACATGTGCCCGGAAGGATGGGGAGCCCTTCTTTCACAGAAAGCAGACAAAAGATAACCAATTGAACTGCCAACTTTATTAAGGCCATGGCATTATTTATTTTTAAATTATATGGCGTATTTCTGAGTCCATTTCTGAGCAATTCTGTCATATTTCCTCCTATCCTTTGTGTAGATCTTAGCAATTTCCGGAACCAAAGGATCATCTGGGTTGGGGTCACACAACATGGAGCAAATGGATAACAATACTTTCAAAACTGTCAGTGCTAGTGACCACTCAGATGTAAGAGGATGTCCAGGCAGATGCTTCCTTTTCTGTTAATGTTTGGATGGTAAATTCCGGTGGTGAATACCATCTTGGGTGGTTTGAAAGGATAATCAGAAGGAAATTGGATCGTTAGGAAGAAAACTCCTCCCTGGTAGGGGCTGTCGTTGGGCCCCATTAAGGTCGCCTGCCAGTGGAACATATCCTCTCCCACTGGCCCTGCTGAGCACTGGGCGGGGGGATCGCGGGGCAGGTCGAGGAGCTCCTTTTTGATGCGCTTTAGGGCCATCGTCTGCCACACGTGGCCAGTCCTTGGTGCTGGGCCTGGCGACCGGTAGAAGGCTACGGAGGTGATCACGGGGTGGGAGGAGCGGCGACAGACCGCGCAGGCAGATGGGTGGGCTGAGGGCCGGCTGCGGGGTCGAGGGGGGCGTCGTGGGAGGGGGACCGTGGCGGAGAGGGTGACTGAGGAGGGAAAGAGTCGGGCGCTTGACCAGACCTGACAATACTAGCTCTTGGCAACCGCCTCCTCGGCGCTCTCCTGAGCTAGAGACTCCGATGCCCGGAGGCCGCACCGCCCGGCGACAACGCCGCGGGGAGACATCGCCGCTCCCACCCCGGGCCGCCAGCCCCTGCCGCTTGCCCCTGCTGCCCACATTGGGGCCCCCGGGGACAGGCGGGGACCCGCTCAGTGAGGTCACAGGGGCCACACTAATGACGTGGCACAGCTTCTCCAAGGGCGGGTCCCGCGGGGGCGGCAGGGGGGCGTGGTTTACGGTAGGGGGAAGAGGCTGGGGAAGTGAAGAGGGGAGGGGACGGGGGAGGGGACGGTGAAGGGACCTCGGGAGGGGGTGGAGGCATGGAGGAGGATGGGGGTCCGGGTCGGGGGTCTGCCTGGCTTACCCAGCGCTGGCGCCCTGGGCTGGCTAGTTGGGCCACATGCACTGTCCACCAATGAGAGTTACCTGAATAAGAGCCGTTCAAGGAATTACCCTCCACGCCTCAGTAACACAAATTCAACATCCCTTAACATTTTACCCCACTGGCTTTATACTAATTCATTCTCTGTCTGTCTGTCTCTGTCTTTCTCATATATATATATACACCCTTGTGAGTGAGCTACACACATCCTGGCCTTTACTTCCAGATATGTCTGTATTTCCTAGGAGAGGCATTCTTTTACATCATCAACTTTAGCAAATTTAACATCATTATATACTTTTATAACTTTTATTTTTTTATTGAAGTATAGTTGATTTACAACATCATATTAGTTTCAGGTGTACAACATAGGGACTCAACATTTTTACAGATTATATCCATTAACTTTTAATATTTCATAACGCTTTGCTAAATTTATTTTTTATGAAGAAATAAAGCCTTCAAAAATTCAATGTGGGGCTCAAATAGCTTTAATTTTTGAAAAACTTCTGACAGGAAAAGGAGAAAGGAAGGAAACCAGTACTCTATCTGGTATATATAAGCAGTAAATTTAACATGGATACAATACTTTAATATCTGTATTCCAGTTATGTCAACTGAAATGTAGTGTACTTAAAACTTATTTTTAAACCCCTCAAGTACAGGATCCAACCTAGGATCAGGTATATTGCCTTTAGTTGTGTCTATTTAGTCTCCTTTAGTCTGTAACTTTGCTACAGCCTTTCTGTCTTTTATGATACTGACACATTTGAAGAATTGGGGGGGGACACCATCCCTTAGTCACACTTCCCAGTCTTAAAACTGTAACTTCAGTAAACCCAGATAATATGGGAGAGAGGAAGAGGAAAAAGGGAAAAGAAAGACTGCTCAGATTGTATTTTGAATGCTGTAGTGAAGTTATAAGTACTTTATGACGTGTTATATTAGGACATGTTCTCTATTGCTTTTTCTAAGATGAATTAACTTATTCAGAGGAAATTTGTATTCTCCAAACCTCTCTGAAAAGATGAGAAACTGACCTCTTTTGTTGACAATGATTACAGTTCCAAGAAACTAAGAAAGAAACAGAAGGTCATGTTGTATGGATTAATTGATTCTGATTTTTATATTAAGATGTATCTATATATTTATCTGTAAATGTATATGTATGTGTATATATATATATATATATCTTAATCTGAAATCAGAATCAATTTGTGTGTGTGTGTGTGTATTCTCACCACTGAAAGAAATGTTATTTGAGTAAAATTGTTAATATGAAGTACCCTACAGACTTACACCTTCTTTTTAGTTTCCTATGCTGCTATAGCAATATTATACAAACTGAGTGACTTAACAGGAATTTATTTTCTTATGGATCTGGAGGCAAGTCTGAAGTCCTAGTGTCAGCAGAGCTCTTTCTCTCTTGAAAGCTCTAGGGAAGAACCCATCCTTGCCTCCTCCTAGCTTCAGTGGCCCCAGCAATCCTTGTTGTCCCTTGGTTTGTGGCTGCATCACGCCAATCTCTGCCTCAGTTCTTCACATGGACTTCTTCCCTGTGTATGTTTTAGTGTTTGTCCAGATCTCTCTCTCCTTATAAGACCAGTCTTTGGATTTGGTCCCCACCCAAATCCAGTATAATCTCATTTAACTTGATTATGCCTACAAATACTCTGTTTCCAAGCAGGGTCACATTCTTAGGTTCCAGGTTGACATGGATTTTGGGAGGATACTGTTCAACACAGTACAGTATGCTCTCTGCCTCCCAAAATTCACATCTGTCTCATACAAAAATACAAAATACAAAATACAAAATATACTCACCCCATCCCAATATCCCCAACAGTCTTAAACCATTCTGGCATTAACTCTAAAATCTCATCTAAATATCAAGTCAAAAAGTTCCAAATCTCACTTAAACACTCTAAATCAGGTATGGGTGAGACTGTGGGTATGATTCACCTTAGAACAAAATTCCTCATCTGTGGACCTGTGAAACAGAAAACAAGTTATCTGTTTGCAAATACAATGATATTACAGGCATAGGATAGACATTCCCATTATGAAAGGGAGAAATTGGAAGGAATAAATGTCAGTAGTCTCAAGCAAATCTGAAACCCAAAAGAGAAGAGTCCATGAGTTTTTGTGGCCTGAAAATAAACCTCTTTTACTCAATCCACCCTTTGGGCACAAGGAGGCCCAGCCAGCCTGCCTTTGTTCCTGTTTCTAGCTTCTCTGCCTTTAAACACATGACTCTGCCCTTAAAGTCATTCTTTTTCTTGAAGAAGAGCTCATGTTTGTATCTGAGTAGTTCTATCAGTCTGTTTCTACCAGCAGAATCTCTGCAATCTGATAGCCTTTCTACATTTCCTCCTGTCTCTGGCTCCTTCAGTCACAGCTTGCAGTGTTTCTCCAGACATAATTCTCAAAAACATTGTCAGTTCTTCCATGTATGTCAAGGGGATCAATGGCATTACAGAACTGGATAACCCACTTCTATTCCTGGCTTCTACTGAGATGGTTGACTGGATCCATGTGTAACAGGCATAATCTCTTCAGGAAAAGTTTGTGCAGTCACACACTTAGCCTAGAACAGGCTATCTGGACATGCTAAAATTTTACCAAATCATCAAGTTCTGGTTCCTTTTTGCTTAAGAGTTCTGTTCTCAATTTATCTTATTCTTCTCATTCTTTATTGAAAGCAAGCAACAAAGAGAAACCAGGCTGTACATTCCACACTTTGCTTGAAAATCTCAGCTATATGTCTAAGTTCATTACTTAGAAGTTCTACATTCCCACCAACAGCAGAGCACAATTAAGCCGTTTTTTTGCCACTTTAAAATGAGTATTGCCTTTCCTCCAGTGTCTAATAACATGCTCCTCATTTCCTTCTGAAATCTCACTGGAAACTTCTTTAACACCATATTTCAATCAACATTCTGTTCATGATGATATATGTATTCTCTAAGATGATAAAAGTTCTCTTTATCATACTCTTCTTTTCCTTCTGAACTCTCACCAGAATCACCTTTAACATCCATATTTCTACCAATGTTCTCTTCAGCATAATTTAGGCTTCTTTTTTATCATGTGCATCAAAATTCTTCCAGTTTCTACTTATTACCCAATTCCAAAGCCACTTCCACAATTTCGTTATTGTTACAGTAGCACCTCACTTCCCAGTACCAGAAGCTCTATCAGTCAGGGAATCAGGGTTCTCAAGAGAGAGAAAAAGGATGTTGTTTCTCCAGTAGCTAGGATTCACATGTCCAGGAATCAAGGAGTAGAGGTAGGACTGGCAACACTCACTGTGATCCCTAGTGACTCACTAGCAATATTTTGTTTCCTTTTTTCCAGGACCTCATGTTCTATTGTCCTAGAGGTTTTTGTTCTGAAGGGAAGAATGCTTCTACTAGTGGAGACAACAATGATTCCACTGAACTGGAATTTAAGACTGCTGCCTGACCACTTTAGGCTCCTCATGCTACTGAATCAACATGCAAAGAAGGGAGTTACTGTGCTGCTGGGGGTGATTGATTCCAACTACCGAGAAGAAATTGATTACTACTCCATAACAGAGGTAAGGAAGAGTATGTCTGAAATACAGGAGATCTCTTAGGGTATCTATTATTATTACCATGCTTTATGATTAAAGTCAGTGGAAAACTACAACCCAGTCTAGATAGGACTATTAATGGCCCCAATCTTTTAGGATGAAGGTTTGGGTCACTCCACCAGGTAAAGAACCAGGACCAGTTAAGGCGCTTGGAGAAGGCCAAGGGAATACAGAATGGCTAGTAGATGAAGGTAGTTGTACTTACCATGTGACCAGTTACATAACCTGGAAGAATAATTGTTGTATTTCTCCTTATTTTGTCATGAATGTGTGTGTGTATATACCCCCACATCCATGACTATGTATATATACAATAAAATATATAGGTATATATGCATATTTATAATTGTATAAAAGATTATGTATATATAAAATCTCCTAATGATTCTTTTTCTTTGAGAATCTTTCTGTGACTAATATATTACTCACATTATTGATGGTAAATTTCCTTTACTTAAAGTCAACTGATTCTGGGTGTTTACCAGCTCAATAAAATACCTTCACAGCAATACCTAGATTAGTGTCTGATTATATAACTCAGTATTATAGCCAAGCCAAATTAACATATAAAACTAACCATCACAACTTCCAATGCAATGTTTTCCACTTTTTTTTAAAATTTTATTTATTTATTATTTTTTTGGGGGTACGCCAAGTTCAATCATCTGTTTTTATACACATATCCCCGTATTCCCTCCCTCCCTTGACTTCCCCCTCACCCTCCCTCAAGTCCCCCCCACCATCCCCGTCCCAGTCCTCTAAGGCGTCTTCCATCCTCGAGTTGATCTCCCTTTGTTATACAACAACTTCCCACTGGCTATCTACTTTACAGTTGGTAGTATATATATGTCTGTGCTACTCTCTCGCGTCGTCTCAGCTTCCCCTTCACCCCCCGCCTCCCCCCAAACCTCGAGTTCTCCAGTCCATTCTCTGCATCTGCTTCCTTGTTCTTGTCACTGAGTTCATCAGTACCATTTGTAGATTCCGTATATGTGAGTTAGCATACAATATTTGTCTTTCTCTTTCTGACTTACTTCACTCTGTATGACAGACTCTAGGTCTATCCACCTCATGACATATAGGTCCATCTCATCCCTTTTTATAGCTGAGTAATATTCCATTGTATATATATGCCACATCTTCTTTATCCATTCATTTGTTGATGGGCATTTAGGTTGCTTCCATGTCCTAGATATTGGAAATAGTGCTTCAAAAAACATTATGGTACATGTTTCTTTTGGGATTATGGTTTTCTTTGGGTATATGCCCAGAAGTAGGATTACTGGATCATAGGGTAGTTCTATTTGTAGTTTTTTAAGGAATCTCCAAATGTTTTCCATAGTGGCTGTACCAACTTACAGTCCCACCAACAGTGCAGGAGAGTTCCCTTTTCCCCACACCCGCTCCAACATTTGTTGTTTCCACATTTTGTGATGATGGCCATTCTGACTGGTGTGAGGTGATACCTCATTGTGGCTTTGACTTGCATTTCTCTGATGATGAGTGATGTTGAGCATCTTTTCATGTGTCTGTTGGCCATCTGTATGTCTTCTTTGGAGAAATATCTATTTAGGTCTTCTGCCCATTTGTGGATTGGGTTATTTGCTTTTTTGGTATGAAGCTTCATGAGCTGCTTGTATATTTTGGAGGTTAATCCTTTGTCCGTTGTTTCATAGGCAATTATTTTTTCCCATTCTGAGGGTTGCCTTTTAGTCTTGTTTATGGTTTCTTTTGCTGTGCAAAAACTTTTAAGATTCATGAGGTCCCATTCATTTATTCTTGATTTTATTTCCCTGATTCTAGGAGGTGGGTCAAAAAGGATGTTGCTTTGATGTATGTCATAGAGTGTTCTGCCTAAGTTTTCCTCTAGGAGTTTGATAGTGTCTGGCCTTACATGTAGGTCTTTAATCCATTTGGAGTTGATTTTTGTGTATGGTGTTAGGAAGTGTTCTAATTTCATTCTTTTACATGTTGCTGTCCAATTTTCCCAGCACCACTTATTGAAGAGGCTGTCTTTTTTCCATTGTATACTCGTGCCTCCTTTGTCAAAGATAAGGTGCCCATATGTGTTTGGGCTTACTTCTGAGTTCTCTATTCTATTCCATTGATCTTCCTTTCTCTTTTTGTGCCAGTCCCATACTGTCTTGATCACTATGGCCTTGTAGTATAGTTTGAAGTCAGGAAGCCTGATTCCACCAACTCCATTTTTCCTTTTTAAGATTGCTTTGGCTATTCTGGGTCTTTTGCGTTTCCATACAAAACGTAAGATTTCTTGCTCTAGTTCTGTGAAGGATGCCATTGGTAATTTGATCGGGATTGCATTGAATCTGTAAATTGCTTTGGGTAGTACAGACATTTTCACAATGTTGATTCTTCCAATCCAGGAACATGATATGTCCCTCCATCTGTTTGTGTCGTCTTTGATTTCTTTCATCAATGTCTTAAAGTTTTCTGCATACAGATCTTTTGCCTCCTTAGGCAGGTTTATTCCTAGGTATTTTATTCTTTTTGTTGCAATGGTGAATGGGAGAGTTTCCTTAATTTCTCTTTCTGCTCTTCCGTTGTTAGTGTATAGGAATGCAAGAGATTTCTGTGCATTAATTTTGTATCCTGATACTTTACTAAACTCTTCAATTAGTGCTAGCAGTTTTCTGGTAGAGTCTTTAGGGTTTTCTATATATAATATCATGTCATCTGCAAAGAGTGACAATTTTACTTCTTCTTTTCCAATTTGGATTCCTTTTATTTCTTTTTCTTCTCTGATTGCTGTGGCTAAAACTTCCAAAACTATGTTGAATAATAGTGGTGAGAGTGGACACCCTTGTCTTGTTCCTGTTCTTAGAGGGAATTCTTCCAGTTTTTCCCCATTGAGAACGATGTTGGCTTTTGGTTTGTCATATATGGCTTTTATTATGTTGAGGTAGTTTCCTTCTATGCCCATTTTCTGGAGAGCTTTTATCATAAATTGATGTTGAACTTTGCCAAAAGCTTTTTCTGCATCTTTTGAAATGATCATATGGTTTTTATCCTTCAATTTGTTGATATGATGTATCACGTTGATTGATTTGTGTATATTGAAGAATCCTTGCATCCCAGGGATAAACCCCACTTGATCATGGTGTATGATTTTTTTAATGTGCTGTTGGAGTCTGTTAGCTAGTATTTTGTTGAGGATTTTTGCATCTATATTCATCAGTGATGTTGGTCTGTAGTTTTCTTTTTTTGTGACATCTTTGCCTGGTTTTGGTATCAGGGTGATGGTAGCCTCGTAGAATGAGTTTGGGAGTGCTCCACCTTCTGCAATATTTTGGAAGAGTTTGAGAAGGATAGGTGTTAACTCTTCTTGAAATGTTTGATAGAATTCGCGCTTGAACCCATCTGGTCCTGGGCTTTTGTGTGTTGGGAGATTTTTAATCACTGCCTCAATTTCCGTACTTGTGATGGGTCTGTTCATGGTTTCTATTTCTTCCTGGTTCAGTCTTGGAAGATTGTATTTTTCTAAGAATGTATCCATTTCTTCCAGGTTATCCAATTGATTGGCATAGAGTTGCTTGTAGTAGTCTCTCATGATGTTTTGTATTTCTGAGGTGTCCGTTGTTACTTCTCCTTTTTCATTTCTAAGTCTGTTGATTTGCATCTTCTCCCTTTTTTTCTTGGTGAGTCTGGCTAATGGTTTATCAATTTTGTTAATCTTCTCAAAGAACCAGCTTTTAGTTTTATTAATTTTTCTTATGGTTTCTTTCCTTTCTTTTTCATTTATTTCTGCTCTGATCTTTATGATTTCTTTCCTTCTGCTCACTTTGGGGCTTCTTTGTTCTTCTTTCTCTAGTTGTTTGAGGTGTAAGGTTAGGTTGTTTATTCGATCATTTTCTTGTTTCTTAAGGTAGGACTGTATTGCTATAAACTTCCCTCTTAGAACTGCTTTTGCTGCATCCCATAGGTTTTGGGTTGTTGTGTTTTTGTTGTCATTTGTTTCTAGATATTTTTTGATTTCCTCTTTGATTTCTTTAGTGATTCCTTGGTTGTTTAAGAGTGAATTGTTTAGCCTCCATGTGTTTGTACTTTTTGCAGTTTTTTTCCTGTAATTGATATCTAGTCTCATGGTGTTGTGGTCTGAGAAGATGCTTGATATGATTTCAATTTTCTTGAATTTGCTGAGGTTTGATTTGTGACCCAAGATGTGATCTATCCTGGAAAATGTTGCATGTGCACTTGAGAAGAAAGTGTAGTCTGTCGTTTTTGGATGGAATGTCCTATAAATATCAATTAAGTCGAGATGGTCTAATGTGTCCTTTAAAGCTTGTGTGTCTTTATTGATTTTCTGTTTGGATGATCTGTCCATTGATGTAAGTGGGGTGTTCAAGTCTCCCACTATTATTGTGTTCCTGTCGATGTCCCCTTTTATAGCTGTTAGCATTTGCCTTATGTATTGAGGTGCTCCTATATTGGGGGCATAGATATTTACCATTGTGATATGTTCTTCTTGGATGGATCCCTTGATCATTATGGAGTGTCCTTCCTTGTCTCTTGTAATAGTCTTTACTTTCAAGTCTAATTTGTCTGATATGAGTATTGCTACTCCAGCTTTCTTTTGACTTCCATTTGCATGGAATATCTTTTTCCATCCCTTCACTTTCAGTCTATATGTATCCCTTGGTCTGAAGTGGGTTTCTTGTAGGCAGCATATAGAAGGGTCTTGTTTTTGTATCCATTCAGCCAGTCTGTGTCTTTTGGTTGGAGCATTTAATCCATTTACATTTAAAGTGATTATTGGCATATGTGTTCCAATTACCATTTTCTTCATTGTTTTGGGTTTGTATTTGTAGGTGTTTTCCTTTTCTTGTGTTTCCTACTTAGAGAAGTTCCTTTAGCACTTGTTGTAAGGCTGGTTTGGTGGTGCTGAATTCTCTTCACTTTTGCTTGTCTGGAAAGCTTTTGATTTCTCCCTCAAATCTGAATGAGATTCTTGCTGCTGGGTAGAGTATTCTTGGCTGTAGGTTTCTCTCTTTCAGGACTTTCAGTATATCCTGCCATTCCCTTCTGGCCTGCAGAGTTTCTGTAGAAAGGCAGCTGTTATCCTGATGGGTTTTCCCTTATATGTTGTTTGTTGCTTTTCTCTTGCTGCTTTTAATATTTTTTTCTTTGTGTTTAATTGTCATTAGTTTGATTAATATGTGTCTTGGTGTATTTCTCCTTGGGTTTATTCTGTATGGGACTCTCTGTGCTTCTTGGACTTGGTTAATTATTTCCTTTCCCATGTTGGGGAAGTTTTCCACTAGAACCTCTTCAAATATTTTCTCAGACCCTTTCTTTTTTTCTTCTTCTTCTGGGATGCCTATAATTCGAATGTTGGTACGTTTAAGGTTATCACTGAGGTCTCTGAGACTGTCTTCTAATCTTTTTATTCTTTTTTCTTTTTCCTGCTCTGTGGCAGTTATTTCCCCCATTCCATCTTCCAACTCACTTATTCGTTCTTCTGCCTCAGTCATTCTGCTGGTTATTGCATCTAGAGTATCTTTAATTTCAGTTATTTTGTTATCCATTGCTGTTTGTTTTTCTGAGTTCTTATGAACTGTTTCTTGTACTTTCTCTATTTTGTTATCGAGATTTTGTATCATTTTTACTATCATTACTCTAAATTCTTTTTCAGGCATTTTTCCTATTTCCTCCTCATTTATTTGGTCTTGTGGGTTTTTTTCCTGCTCCTTTGCCTGCATGGTGTTTCTTTGTTTCCTCATGGTTGCCCAAACTTTTGGGGTTGCTTGTCCTGGCGATATAGGTGTGTATAGAAGGCTGTCCAAGCCTCAGACTAATGTCCAAGTGTTGGATTAAACGAATATTAAGTCTAGGAAACACATACATGTATAAGACACACAATTACTGAATCCGTTAGGACATAAGGCTTTAGAAAGACCTGACAGAACCCCAGTGTGCTATCAGATATTCAAAGAGAAACCCAGCAGAAATTGACAACTGAAACAGAACAAATCAGAGACAAAAGCAAAAGCAAACAAACAACAAATAACACCCTACACATACAAACATCAATCCAGGGAGATTTTGTAAGCTAGGATCAAATATAGAAAAGAGCTAGAGTACCACCAGACAGAATGGAGATTCTCAGAATGTAATTAGACAACTGTACTAAGAACTAAGATAAAGACAAAAGCCTAATACTAAATACCAAGGCAGTGCGTCATCTGGAGAATAGAGCAAGGAGTCTGAGCAGACTGATAGTGTTGCTTATAAGTATGTTAAGATAAAATAAACTTAAAATGGCTGGAAGAAAGGGGAACAGAAGAGCGTAATGTGGTTGGAAATATGCAAAGAAAAAGAAAGGAATAGAAATGTATAAAAGATAGGGAAGAAAGGAAAGTATGAGAGATATTTTGTCCGTACTACCAAAAACGTAGCTAGATATAGAAGTATATAAAAAGGCAAAAAAAAAGAAAAAGAATAAAAAATATCATTAAAAAATTATGTTATAAAACTTGTTGATCCCTTAGGGCTAAGATCGTATTTGAGAAATCAAAAAAAAAAAAAAAAAATGAGAGAGAGAGAAAGAAAAAAAAAAAGAAAAAAAAAATCCAGAACTGCTCCCAGAATGGACCAGTTCAATAGGTATTGATACTACTATTTCTGTTTCCTTAGCGTCTCAGCAGTAAGTGTCCTTCTCCTTGCCTTGAGTTTTTTTTGTGTTATTCTGTGACCAGCAGAGGTTCCTTTATTGTTCGTCTGTAAGCCTCGGTGTGTGGGGAGGGAGAGGGTACAATAGTGGCTCCTTCTCCTGGGAGTGAGTGAGCAGTGGCGCACTGTTGTTTCAGTCAGGCTTGGAGGTGCCTGTTGTAGAGGGACGCCCTGAACCAGCTCTCTGGTTCCCACGCTCCCGCCTCTGGACTCTCTGTTCAGCCGCGGATCGATGTCTCAGTCCGGGAACGCTGAGCTGCGCTGCGGACCCTCCGTATGTTTCTCACTCCCTCCCGTCTGCCACAGCTCCGCCGCTTCACCCTCTTTGAGCCCTCGTAGATGCCTCCCTACCGGCTATGTCGGGCTCCCTGCAGCCCTTTCTGGTTTCCGAGGCCATCTGCTGGTGTTCAGCTGGTTCTCTGTGGGAATTACTGCGTCCTTCTGTGCATTCCCAATGCATCTGTGGAGAGGGATGCACTCCATGTCTCTCTACTTCGCCGCCATCTTTTCTCCACCAATGTCAGATATTGTACCCCAGAGCAGATAGTTGTTGCCTTATCTTTTTCTCTGAGCTATTCACATAAAGATACCAAGTCAAAATTAATCCAATCATTTTGGAGATGTCATTTGCATTATCTATTCTGTCAGACCATGTTCAGATAGCTTGGTGTCTTTCCTTAGGTTTACTAATCATTTAGCTTAGTACCCAGGATTAAAATGTACATGGGATTTGTTGAATCAGGCATGGTAAGGACAGAAGATCAGGGACTTGACTGCCTTTGAGAAGTTCCTTTGTTATGCACAGTTCCCAAGGTGTGTGTGAAGGGCATGCCATACCCAACCAGGGCTGGTCAGGAAGCCTAAGGAGTTGAGGGGAAGGTATGAGCCAGAGCCTTTATTGGGTTTATTGTGAGAAGGAATGGTTGAAGCAAGGTATGTACACTGAATAAATTTAGAATTGGACAGATTGAATAATTTCAGTAGGCTCTGGGGTATACAGGTTATCTCTCTTTGTGCAGTACTTGACCCTTGGCTGTATTAGGTTAAGAGGAATATTCACTTGCAGTATGAATGTTTGATATAGGAGGTGGTTGGTAGTATGGGCTCTGTATTGATTTGCATATCAAAGGCATACTCACAGGCAAGTTTTCTATCTCTAGGAATTTGCTAACTCTGGGAGTGTCAGTATCTCTTTGTTAAAAATTGAGATTCCTGAGCCATGCTACGGGCCTAGTAAAGCAGGCACTGGAATTTTATTTTTAACTGACTCCTGGATGATTCTTATCCATTCAGCAAGGCAAAGGACTAAGGACCAGTATCTGGGAACTACTGTACTGGACTTACATTACAAGGCTATTTCCATCACTCACCTGACACTTTTGTGAGATGTGTAATCTAATGGTCAGTCTCATCACCTTGTATATTCTAGTGAAAAGTGCAAGCGTCATGACGGACATTAAATACTATAACCTATGATAATTAATTCATTATTATATAGTGGATTTAATTTACCCCTCCCCCACATACCCACCCAAATACTATAGGACAACTCTAATTCATATAAGAAAGAATGACTCACAATTAATTATTGAGCAGGTCAAATACTCAAAATACAGCAAGAATTTTCTTTTCTCCTAACAGTGGTTAAAATTAGAATTTCCCAATATTGGGATACTTTGAATGATATTTATGGTGTTGAAATTTTATAGGCTTCATTATCACTTATTTTTTAAGGACGGATTGTAGAGTTCTTTTTTCTTTTGGTATAGGCAAGTACCTCATAAATATTTATGAAAATCAGATTTAATTACATCATTTATAAATGGATTGAAAGTGGCTAGAGATATACTAAAATAAATCTTTTATTGTTGTTTTGTTTTAATTCATGGGGGAGCTGATTCCCAAATGTCCCAGAGTTCGGTAATAACTTACTGGACAAAAAAGGAATTTCTATATTTACATCTCTCTGGATATTTCAGCTGCACCTGATAGGAACACTAAATTATCTGTACAAGAAAATCAGTTGTATATAATTTTCTCTATTTACTCTTTAATCTAAAAGAAAAGTTCTCTACGCGTTTCTCAAGTTCTAATTGAGATTGGATTACAGTTAATGATAGAATGTAAAAACTTTGTTTCAGAATATTTGGCAAATAATGTGAAATTTCAGAAACTAAATTGATCATAGAAATACTGACTTTTCTATTTGCTCTAATCATGCTGCATATATTTTGGGGTGAAAATGCTCTAAAATAACTTAGAATGGAAATGGACTTTTAAAACTCTAGAAATACTTATTGTTTTCTGTGTTCCTGTATTGTCCATCTCAAGGTTGTTTTCTTTTGCTTATAATAACACTCTTATAATAACACCCTTCACAAGCTATTGATTCCTGCAACATCTATTGGTTCACAAATCATTCTGTCCTTTTTTTGCAATATACCTCTGCTGCTAAGCACCCCAGAATAAAAGTCATTTTTCATTTCTAAGGGATATAAAGATTTTTTTATTAATATACATATGTGTGCAGTGAATTTAGGACTAAAAAGGATTATTTCTAAATGAAATGAATGACCATAATTTAAGGATTAGATGGAATCAAAGTGTTGTCTCCTCTCCTTCCTGATTGGACTTAGAAATATATTTTCTATGACCTTCAAAGAGAAAAAACAAATGAATATCCAATATATCTATTCAGTGTTTTGAGTGAGGAGCTAAGTGTATTTGCTTCAAAAGAAGGTAAACTCTATCAGTTTTTCTTCCCTCCCCCCACCCCCCAAGCAAGTAAATCTCATCATCTTACTATTTTAAATAACTCATGTTTTAGCCACTGTTGGAATAACCTGATAAATCCATTTTCTTTTTTGGATTGACAGCACTCTTCACACAGAATGGAGAGATCAGGAATGGTATACAGGTTGAAAAAAGAGACAATTCAGTCAAGGTGACAAACTTGGTTCTGTTACTAACTAGCTGTGTGAGTGTTGTGAGATAATCTGACTTCTGTGATTTGATTTCCTTATCTGTTGTAGTATTTCAAGCCTGGATTTTGGAGCCAAACTGCTTGGTTTCCAAGCTCAGCTCTACCACTGACTAGCTGTGAAACCATGAGCAAACTCTTTGAACTTCCTGTGCTTCCTATGCTTTGTAACTGTGTTGGGATCCACACGTTTGAAAAGACAGTTGCTCCTCCCAGTCTTTACAAACTTACTTTATACATGTAAAGAATTTTACCTTCTGGGGGCTTCTCAAACCTTTTATATGGGTGCATTTTCTCTGGACTTGTGCGTATAAATTTTCAATTTGAGAAAGTTGCTGGCTTCTTTCTTTAGGCCTTGTAATCTTGTACTGTCTCTGGTGTTCATCTCTGTTACTGCAAGTTCCCTGGAGATTCTGCAAGCCACCCAACTTTCTTTTTTCTTATCAGCCCATGGGCTTCTACAGTATGTCTGGTTCTGTTAGTGCTCCAAATCAGTTGAGACAGAACTCAGTCCCTCAGGCATCACCCCCACCTCCGCCAAAAAACCAAAACCAGAAACAAAACTGGAACTCTGGAGCATGCTTTTCTTCTTTTTTTCCTTCCAAATGGGAGGCCATGAAACTATATTGTTCTTTGTCTGCTATACTGCAGGTCTTCTGGAGCAGGAGCAAGCTTCCTAGTACTCTATTGCTTTCAGTGGCACTTAGTAACTTATAGTATGCTGCCCTGTCAGTGCTCTGAAACACTGAAAGCAGTCCTCTAGGCAGCTCCTTGAAAAGCCAGAATGTTGACACATGTTCCAACGCCTTCCATATCCAGGTGGAAGCTGGGAGTTGGGTTTTTTCCCTGCTCATTCCATGCTGAACCAGGGGAAGAGACTCTGGAGAGTGAGTGTGTGCTAGTCCAAATCATTGCCTTTGTTCTTAGCAGACCCCAAGTGGGTGTCCTTTCCTGTCAGGATTTAGGTACAGCCAAGACAGAAGCCAGTGCCTCAGACATCCCCCTTGCACCAAAGTCAGAATGTTGGAGGTATTGTCCAGTCTTCTCTTTTCCTCCCCAGGGAGAAAGCAGGAGTTGGGAGTTTTCTCCCGATTTCACTATGCTGTGCCACAGAGAGGGACTGTGGTGAATGAATACCATGAATTTTCCTATTGGCTTCAATGTGTCTCATTTTACTCACCTGGAGTGCAGGAGCCTCTTAATTTGTTTCCAGATTTCTAACAAAGAGAATTGGTTCAAGTATTGTCATTTGAGTTGATGTCTTTGTCAGAAGAAGGAGGCTCTGGTGCTTTCTATTCCACCATCTTGCTGATGTCACCATTGTCAGTAACCTATGTTTTAGTAAGATTATTCTGGTGCACAGGGAAGCTTGAGAAACAGTGATCTAAGTTTTCTTCTAGCTTAAACATTCATCAGTACTCCCTGTCTTCAAATTCTAGATATGCCACCTATAAGCTGTATGACTTTGTGCAAGTTCTTTTACCCCTTTGAGCCTAATTTGCCCCATATACAAAGTGCGTATGATAGTTGTAGTTTTTTCATAAAACTACATTAACATTAAATGAGTTAATATATATGTTAGTTTTGTTTTGTTTTTACTCTTATCCATATATTCATCATAAGTCTCAACTCTCTGTGCTTTAAAGAAATGTTGCAGTCCTTGGGGAAGGCAGGAGTTTACTTTATACCCCTGGAAATTATTAAAAATCAGTTAGACATAGAAAGAAGATATACTTCAGTATAAAATAATAGGAAGCAAGAATCATAAAACATAAAAAGTGTATTGTAAATAAAAAGACTAATAAAGGTGTAGAATAAAAGAGCCATAAAAGACCTTAGAGTTCTTCATCAAAGAAGAAGAAATAACAGAGGGAGTTAGAGATTCTTAAGTCTGTATCAAAAAATTGCTTCATATTTCTAAGTTGTCCTGTAGTTGGGCATTTTTGATTACTGAACTTGGAATATTGTATTTTGGAGAAGGTTTTGTAGTATATTGTTGGCAACAGTAAAGTTGTTTTGACTCACTCTTTAACAGTAGGTTTAATGTATCCTTACTTGCACATTCAGTGAATAGTCCTTTTTTTTCACTCCCTGTCCTCACCCCCTTCAAATGCAAATAACAGTTGAGCTTGAGAGCATGAGAAAGTGACAAAGTGCAAAGTTGATATTATTTTTAAAGGACATAGAAGCTTTGGTTTGTGGTTGGGAAATATAAAGTGATAATTTATTAACTGAGAAGATCTAATTTTCTTTATCAGGAAATTTTGGAGTGGGGTGAAAGTAGAAAACCAACAGTACTATTTGAGTGGTAATGATAGGTTAAGGAAATCTAGAAAACATATTTTAGTTCAGAAAACTGGCACCTGAGAAAATTTTATAGCAATCTGAATCCTGACTTTAATATTTCATTGCAAAAATATGATTTAAACTTATAATTCATTTTGGCTGATTTATAGTTTGAAGAGACATCTGAAAATAGCAAATAAAAGTAAAATATTTGTAAAGATCTTAAGCTAATCTTTCTATTTAGTCAAACATAATGTTGATATATCACCAAGTCCTCTAATTAAAACAACTCTGCTTCTTGATTGATGATTAATCATAGTCAGATATATCAACATAAGATCTTATATGATTGGAGCTATGACCTAAGTCTATAATTCTTCCAACACTAAAATGATGCTAATATGTTCTATAATTATAGAGAAATATGTTAATATCACCATTTTTGTCTCAATATAAAGTATGTGTATCTGTAAATGCTTTAAGATAATATAGGTCCATATTTATTTATGGTCTTATTGAGTCCATCCTTTGTAAAAATAAATTCTTAAATTTGTATGGTGTTTTGTATTCACAATAATTTTGTGATGCTGGTAGGAGAGGCATTATTATTATCATTTTTCATGTGCAGAATTATTCAAGCAAGTGAGAGCCAGAACAAAAATACTAGCAAGTCTTCATTCTTGTCATCTAGTTACCAAGACTGTTAGGAAATTCAATGAAATATTGCATATAGTGTGCTTATCACAGTGCCTGAGACATAGTAAGCACTTAATAAATGCTATTACCACCACCACCACTACTATTACTGCTACTACTGCTGCTGCTGCTACTACTACTACTGCACAAAACAAGCTCAAAACTAGAAAGAATAGCATAAATGGTAAAACTGCAGAATTAAAAATTTTTGGTAACAATTTGTAGTTTGGTCGCTAATAGAAGGCTTTTCTAAGGCACATGCAATATATTATTTATTTTCTGATGATGTCAGAAATTATTTCAAAAGAATTTTAGGGGAATGAGTGAGGGGCTCTTCTATAAAAGTCATCAATCCTCAGCATACTTCTCTATGATAGAGACTTCTACAGTGGTAAGAAAATATAGGCATGTGAAGATACCAAGGGTAGACAAAGAAACAAAAAGCACTCTGGAGGATTTAGAACTAGAACTAGTGAGTGATTTAGTCTGTATCTCATACTCTAACCATGTTGAATATCTTGAATTTTAAATAGGATTAAATTGAAAAGGTAACCAATTTACTCAACAATATTTTGATAAAAATGGATAGTTTAATGGTTCAAAGAAGAACTATATATGAAGCAACATGGTTGTTAGAAAGTTTAATGAATATGTAGATTCAAATTAAAAGCAAGGGGTGTTGGATTTATTATAAAAAGTAATGTTTATATAGAGAAAAAATAGTGATTGTGTTTTCTTGTCTTCTGGCAATCCCAAGGAAACTTTTTTTTTTGGCAGCAGTGTGATGATTTATAATTTGTTATGTAAATTTACTGTCAAAAATGTATGCTCTTTAATAATAATGTAATCTTTTCAGTATTAAGATCTAGCAACACTGTTATTAATAATGCTAGCATACACATAACCTATAATAAGGAAAACAGAGTGAGATTTTCAATGTTGGGAAGTATAATACTAGTAGTCATTGCCTTTGACCATAGTTTCTGACTGTCTCTTGTTTTTATGCACTAAGCTTCCTGTTCACTAATTGGATGCAATAATGTAATATGATGATGCTGGCTGTAGACAGTCATCATTTCCTTTGAGTGCCAGACATGAACTTAATTTGGATGTATCCAACCAGGAAGATCCTTAGGAAGCCAAGTGTTTATGGGTCTGAGCTGGTATTCCAGGTCTGTGTTATGATTTGGATCTATGGGTTCATTGTGGACTTCTTTTTATAATGGGCCTAATATTCTCTTAAGAAGGAACCACTTAAACAAATGACAGAAGTAAATAAGACTGAGGATGCTGAGATGCAAAAAGAATGAGTATGGCATCTCACAGCTCCATAATACTGTTAGAGAGCTCTTTCATGCTTTCCTTGAGCATATAGCAAAAGACTGGAGGTTGCTCTTCACTGGGTCAATAATCTTACTGAATTTAATATTTGCTTAAAAAACCTTTTCTATATAATGGGGAGTACAGTATAGGAAGCATTTGCTGGCAATGCCATCTAGTAATATAACAAGAGTACTACTGAACACATTTCTAAAAACATGCAACAGAAATTGGATTTTCCTTGTACAAGGATAGGTTATACTAGGTTAAATATTACCTTATGTAGACTCTCTTGCAATCAAGCAATCCATTATTAAATACCTAGCCAGGGGTTAAGATGTAGCCATGTCTCCAAACCTGGTTTTTCATCAGAATTAGTTGAGATTTTCAATAATACTTATTTCAAGGCCCTTTCCCCACTGAACATCAGCAATTCAGATCCACAAAATCAGACATCTGACTAGAGGTTTGACATCTCTCTCTATTTTTATTTTTTATTTATTTATTTTTTGACAGAAATATTTTAACAACTTTATTGAGGTATAGTTTGCATACCACAAAATTCACGTATTTTAAGTGTAAACCTTGACAAGTTTTAATAAATCCATATAGTTGTATAGTCATCCCCACAGTTGAATTTTTTAAATGGTAACACATCTTTATTTTTCATAAGCAAGATAGAAAATGAGTAGTATATTATGAAATACACAAAATAGGAGTGAAATCAGCATGGTTAAGGGAGGCAGACTGGAAGTTTGGTTAGGTCATCAGATGTAGCTGGTATCAAGAGATTAGGTCAAGGTTGCTTCAACTTTGGCCTTGGGTTTCATGAGATTGCCCCTACTAGTGAGGAATGGTTTTAGCAGCAAGAAAAAGAGAACACTTGAAGTTAAGGAGGCTACTCAAATACTTTGCCTTCAAAATAGTCAGGAGGGAGGGAGTAGCTGCTGATGTAGATTCAGAGGCTCAGTGATTCAGACCCACAGCTAAATTTTAAGATGCTGCCAGCACCCCCCAAAATTTCCTCAAAATATTCCCACTTCCATTTTCAACCCCAGACAACTGCCAATGTGTCTCTATAATTTTGCCTTTTCTAGAAATTTCTTTTGTTTCAGGATTCTTTCAGTTAGTGTTTTTTGAGGTTTACCCATGTTTCTGCCTGTAATACATTCCTTTTCATTAGTGAGTAGTATTCATTTGTATGGCTAAATATCATGCTTTTGTTGTCCAGTTGGTGGGCATGTGGATTTTTTACCAAAATTTGGTGATTAGTGAATTATGCATGTAATGACTATTATAGAAATCTTTTTTAAAGTATTATTATACCCTATGCTATATTCTCGATGACTTTGAAGTGGTATGTATGTTGTTATTCGGTCTAAGAAGAAACAGTGGTGATCTTGGGGCTTTTAAATCAATCCCTTCTCTGACAACAGCTGAACATTCCCCCCTGCTGTCAGGTGAATCCATCATCCAGGAAGTTAGACCACATAAAGAAGGGTCAGATGTGCTAAGTGAGGGCTGTCTTTCACACCCACGTTTTTGTTGTTCTTGTTGTTTTGTACTTTGTTTTTGGTGAAAACCACTTTACCTACTTGAGAGATCTTTCAGAAAAAGTTCTGGGTTGGTGGTTTTCAGAAGTCCAGAGTTGAAAGAAGGATGCTACTATATACACAAAAGTGGGATGTATAATATGCAAAATGAAGAGAACTAGGAGAAGAATATAAGAAAAAGAGTAGCTAGATGTTGCCAGCTTCTCTCTATTTTTAAACTCCTCAATGATTCAGAAGCAGAGCTAGAGTTTCAAACCACAGATGAATCTCTGGCCATGGTATTATTAGCACTTTCCTGGGATGTGGAGAAGGAACTGAAGGATTTTTCTTTCTTCATTCTGTATGTTAATTACTTGTTTGGGTGTGGGTCTAAGGCATTCAACTAGTTGGGTTAGAATTTTTGGTAGAAAAAAATAAATACTTTACAGCTCTCTCTATGAGTAGTTTTCAGCAACTTCTCCCTCCTTCTTACCCTAAAAATAATGTGGTAAAGTTGGCTTTGGGTTCTTCTCTCTCCCAGGTAAACCTAGTAGGCCCAAGTTAGGACTCAAGTGAAAAGCAGGGTGAAAGGGACAAAAGTTTCCTAACTGCAGAATGAGAATCTCTGTAAATCTACTCCTCTATAAATAAAAGCAATAAAAACACTGGAACATTTTGTAAAAATAAATGCATTAATAACTGGAAAGTGACCAAAATCTTGCAAAAAAAAATCTAAGGAGAGTTTATCCAATAAATACTGCTGAACATTGGTAAGAATATTAGGGTTTGTGACATTTCAACTTGGCCTACTCCAATTGTTCTCTTTCCAGCTCTTCCTAGTAGTATCCTTGAAGATGAGAAACCTCACAACCATGTTAGTTGTGAAAATCATCAGCCCACCTTTGGAGCTAATAAAAAGTCTCATCCTCAGATAGTCATCACTATATGACCTGTGTTGCAGCCCCTGGGAGAAGACTTATTCACAGGGTTTGTTATTTGACTTGAGTTAGTGCTCACTCAGTGGAAAGCTCTATCTCTAGTGCATTTGTCAAAACATTTAGCAGGAATTGTGTAATGGCTCAGTTGTCTGAGTCTACAAATAACAGTTGGGGTGAATGAGATCCTGACCAAAACCTTAAGAAGAAAAATGGGAAATGAGATGTATGTAGGAAGCTTTCAAAATCTCCAAAAAATTCGTGAAAGTCTAAGGTGCACACTTGTAGGGCTATACTAAGATGCAGAAATACATAAACTATTATCTATGCTGACGTTGAGACATTGTACAAGCAGCAAGTGAAGGCTAAGGCAGAGCTGTAAGCTTCCAGAGTATTGGATGTATGTGAGCAAACACACATAGAGAGCAGATGACCTCGCACACCAGAAAAGACCACAAGGATCCCAACATAACTGGTAGGGAGGCATATATGATGGCTCAAAGAGGGTGAAGTGGCTGAGCTGTGGCAGATGGGAGAGAGTGAGAAACACATGGAGGGTCTGCACCACAGCTCAGTATTCCTGGACTGAGACATTGATTCATAGCTGAACAGAGGGTCCAGGAGTGGGAATGTGGGAACTGGAGAGCTGGTTCAGGGTGAGAAAAATTGTTGCCAGTAAGGTGATGGACCAAGAGGACAGGAGGGAAGAGGTCTGCTACGAGGAGTGCCTGCCCCTGAGAGCTGCCCAGCCATGATGGCAGCTGGATGCTGCAGGCTCATGGGAGCAGGGGAGGAGCCACGGGCATAGCCTCTCTCTCTCTCTTCTGGTGCCTGCAGTGGGCAGTGGAGGGACCCCTGTGGGCCACCTAAGGCACTCAGGGATAACAGGGACCCTTAGGCCCTCAGGCAGGGCTACATTAAAACCCCTTGGAATGCTGGCAGCATGGAGGCTACCAAGAACAAAGAAGCCCAGAGAGAGGCCCAACTCTGAGACATTCTGTTTATACCTGAGCCACCAGCACCCCTCTGCAACAGGAACCTCCAAGCCCAACTGAAACGACAGAGCGCCACTGCTCACTCACTCTCAGGGGAAGGAGCCACTATTGTACTCTCTCCCTCCTCACACACCAACGCTTACAGATGAACAATAAAGGAAGCTCTGCTGGTCACAGAATAATACAAAAAACCCAAGGCGAGTAGAAGGACAGTTACAACTGGGACTCTAAGGAAACAGAAATAATAGTATCAATTCTACTGAACTGGTCCATTCTGGGATCAGTTCCAGTTTTTTTGTTGTTGTTGTTGTTACTTACGATCTTAGTACCAAGGGATCTACAAGTTTTATAACATATTTTTTATTCTATTTTTATTTTTAGCCTTTTTATATACTTCTATTTCTGGCTAAGTTTTTGGTAGTATGGACAATATATCTGTCCTACCTTCCTTTCATTTCTATTCTTTATACATTTCTATTCCCTTCTTTGTATTTACATATTACCAGGCACACTACAATCTTCTGTTCCCCTTTCTTCCATCCATTTTTAGTTTATTTTATCTTAACATATAAGCAACACTATTGATCTGCTCAGATGCCTTACTCTATTCTCCAGATGACACACCACCTTGGTATTTAATATTACATTTTTGTCTTTATCTTAGTTCTTAGTACAATTGTCCAATTTCATTCGGAGAATCTCCATTCTGTCTGGTGGTACTCTAGCTCTTTTATATTTGATCCTAGCATTCAATATCGCCCTTGATTAGTGTTTGTAAGTGTAAGAAGTTATTTGTTTGTTTGTTTGTTTTTGCTTTTGTTTCTGTTTTGTGCTGTTTTGGTTGTCAATTTCTGTTGAGTTTCTCTTTGAATATCTGATAGCATACTGGGGTTCTTCTGACAGGTCTTTCCAGAGCCTTGTGTCCTAATGGACACAGTAATTGTGTGTCTTATACATGTATGTGTTTCCTAGACTTAATATTTGTTTAATCCAACACTTGGACATTAGTCTGGGGCTTGGACAGTCTTTTATAATCCCCTTTATCATCGGGACAGGCAACCCCAGAAGTTTGGACTACCATGAAGAAACAAAGAAACACCATGCAGGCAAAGGAGCAGGAAAAAAAAAACCCCACAAGACCAAATAAATGAGGAGGAAATAGGTAAAATGCCTGAAAAAGAATTCAGAGTAATGATAGTAAAAATGATACAAAATCTCAATAACAAAATAAAGTACAAGAAACAGTTCATAAGAACTCAGAAGAACTAAAGAACAAGCAAACAGCAATGGATAACAAAATAACTGAAATTAAAAATACTATAGATAGCATAACCAGCAGAATGACTGAGGCAGAAGGATGAATAAGTGAGTTGGAAGATAGAATGGGGGAAATAACTGCCACAGAGCAGGAAAAAGAAAAAAGAATAAAAAGAATGGAAGACAGTCACAGAGACCTCAGTGATAACATTAAGCCTACCAACATTCGAATCATAGGCATCCCAGAAGAAGAAGAAAAAAAGAAAGGGTCTGAGAAAATATTTGAAGAGGTTATAGTGAAAAACTTCCCCAATATGGGAAAGGAAATAATTAGCCAAGTCCAAGAAGCACAGAGAGTCCCATACAGAATAAACCCAAGGAGAAATACTCCAAGGCACATTTTAATCAAACTAATGACAATTAAACACAAAGAAAAAAATATTAAAAGCAGCAAGAGAAAAGCAACAAACAACATATAAGGGAAAACCCATAAGGATAACAGCTGACCTTTCTACAGAAACTCTGCAGGCCAGAAGGGAATGGCAGGATATACTGAAAGTCCTGAAAGAGAGAAACCTACAGCCAAGGATACTCTACTCAGCAAGAATCTCATTCAGATTTGAGGGAGAAATCAAAAGCTTTTCAGATAAGCAAAAGTGAAGAGAATTCAGCACCACCAAACCAGCCTTACAACAAGTGCTAAAGGAACTTCTCTAAGTAGGAAACACAAGAGAAGGAAAAGAACTACAAATACAAATCAAAGACAATGAAGAAAATGGTAATCAGAACACACATGTCAATAATCACCTTAAATGTAAATGGATTAAATGCTCCAACCAAAAGACACAGCCTGGCTGCATGGATACAAAAACAAGACCCTTCTATATGCTGCCTACAAGAAACACACTTCAGACCAAGGGACACATATAGACTGAAAGTAAAGGGATGGAGAAAAATATTCCATGCAAATGGAAGTCAAAGGAAAGCTGGAGTAGCAATACTCATATCAGACAAATTAGACTTTAAAGTACAGACAATTGCAAGAGACAAGGAAGGACATTCCATAATGATCAAGGGATCCATCCAAGAGGAACATATCAAAATGGTAAATATCTATGCCCCCAACATAGGAGCACCCTAATACATAAGGCAAATGCTAACAGCCATCAAAGGGGACATCGACAGTAACACAATAATAGTGGGAGACTTGAACACCCCACTTACACCAATGGACAGATCATCGAAACAGGAAATAAATAAGGACACACAAGCTTTAAATGACAGTTTAGACCATCTCAACTTAGTTAATATTTATAGGACATTCCATCCCAAAACGACAGACTACACTTTCTTCTCAAGTGCACATGCAACATTTTCCAGGATAGATCACATCTTGGGTCACAAATCAAAGCTTGGCAAATTCAAGGAAATTAAAATCATATCAAGCATCTTCTCAGACCACAATACCATGAGACTAGATATCAATTACAGGAAAAAAAATGTAAAAAATACAATCACATGGAGGCTAAACAATTCACTATTAAACAACCAAGAAATCATTAAAGAAATCAAAGAGGAAATCAAAAAATATCTAGAAACAAATGACAATGAAGAGACAACAACCCAAAACCTATGGGACACAGCAAAAGCAGTTCTATGAGGGAAGTTTATAGCAGTACAGTTCTACCTTAAGAAACAAGACAAATATCAAATAAACCTAACCTTACACCTAAAACAATTAGAAAAAGCAGAACAAAGAAACCCCAAAGTGAGCAGAAGGAAAGAAATCATAAAGATCAGATCAGAAATAAATGAAAAAGAAAGGAAGGAAGCAATAGCAAAAATTAATAAAACTAAAAGCTGTTTCTTTGTGAAGATAAACAAAATTGATAAATTGTTAGCCAGACTCATCAAGAAAAAAAGGGAGAAGATGCAAGTCAACAGAATTAGAAATGAAAAAGGAGAAGTAACAATGGACACCATGGAAATACAAAAGATCATGAGAGACTACTACAAGCAATGATATGCCAATAAATTGGATAACCTGGAAGAAATGGAAAAATTCTTAGAAAAATACAATCTTCCAAGACTGAACCAGGAAGAAATAGAAACCATGAACAGACCAATCACAAGTACAGAAATTGAGGCAGTGATTAAAAATTGCCCAACAAACAAAAGCCCAGGGACAGATGGATTCACAGGCGAATTCTATGAAACATTTTGAGAAGAGCTAACACCTATCCTTCTCAAAGTCTTCCAAAATATAGCAGAAGGAAGAACACTCCCAAACTCATTCTATGAGGCCATCATCGCCCTGATACCAAATCCAGGTAAAGATGTCACATAAAAAGAAAATTACAGACCAATATCACTGATGAATATAGATGCAAAAATCCTCAACAAAAGACTAGCTAACAGATTCCAACAGCACATTAAAAAAATCATACACCATGATCAAGTGGGGTTTAACCCTGGGATGCAAGTATTCGCCAACATACACAAATCAAGCAACATGATACATCATATCAGCAAAGTGAAAGATAAAAACCATATGATAATCTCAATAGATGCAGAAAAAACTTTTGACAAAATTCAACATCCATTTATGATAAAAACTCTCCAGAAAATGGGCATAGAAGCAAATTACCTGAACATAATAAAAGCCATATATGAGAAACTGAAAGCCAACATCATTCTAAATGGGGAAAAACTGAAAGAATTCCCTCTTAGAACAGGAACAAGTCAGGGCTGTCCACTCTCACCATTATTATTCAACATAGTTTTGGAAGTTTTAGCCACAGCAATCAGAGAAGAAAAAGAAATAAAAGGAATCGAAATTGGAAGAGAAGAAGTAAAATTGTCACTCTTTGCAGATGACATGATATTATACATAGAAAACCCTAAAGATTCTACCAGAAAACTGCTAGCACTAATGGATGAGTTTAGTAAAGTAGCAGGATACAAAATTAATGCACAGAAATCTCTTGCATTCCTGTACACTAACAAAAGAAGTGCAGAAAGAGAAATTAAGGAAACTCTCCCATTTACCATTGCAGCAAAAAGAATAAAATACCTAGGAATAAACCTGCCTAAGGAGGCAAAAGATCTGTATGCAGAAAACTTTAAGACACTGATGAAAGAAATCAAATACGGCACAAACAGCTGCAAGGACATACCATGTTCCTGGATTGGAAGAATCACCAGTGTGAAAATGACTGTACTACCCAAAGCAATTTACAGATTCAATGCAATCCCGATCAAATTACCAATGGCATTTTTCACAGAACTAGAGCAAGAAATCTTACAATTTGTAATGCAAAAAACCCTGAATAGCCAAAACAATCTTGAGAAGGAAAAATGGAGTTGGTGGAATGAGGCCTCCTGACTTCAAACTATACTACAAGGCCATAGTGATCAAGACAGTATGGTATTGGCACAAAAATAGAAAGAAAGATCAATGGAATAGAATAGAGAACTCAGAGGTAAACCCACGCAAATATGGCCACCTTATCT
Organism: Hippopotamus amphibius kiboko; assembly: GCF_030028045.1. Lineage (NCBI taxonomy): Eukaryota > Metazoa > Chordata > Mammalia > Artiodactyla > Hippopotamidae > Hippopotamus > Hippopotamus amphibius. Next base: position 61,423,478 of record NC_080203.1, on the reverse strand, counting down.
TTGACAAAGGAGGAAAGAATATACAATGGAAAAAGGACAGCCTCTTCAAGAAGTGGTGCTGGGAAAATTGGACAGCAACATGTAAAAGAATGAAATTAGGACACTTCCTAACAGAATACACAAACATAAACTCAAAATAGTTTAAAGACCTACATGTAAGGCCAGACACTATCAAACTCCTAGAGGAAAACAGAGGCAGAACACTCTATGACATACATCAAAGCAACATCCTTTTTGACCCCCCCCTCCTAGAATCATGGAAATAAAATCAAGAACAAACAAATGGGACCTCACGAAACTTAAAAGCTTTTGCACAGCGAAAGAAACCATAAACAAGAAGGGAACCCTCAGAATGGGAGAAAATAGTTGCCAATGAAACAATGGAGAAAGGATTAACTTCCAAAATATACAAGCAGCTCATGCAGCTTAATACCAAAAAAGCAAATAACCCAATCCACAAATGGTCGGAAGACCTAGACATTTCTCCAAAGAAGACATACAGATGGCCAACAAACACATGAAAAGATGTTCAACATCACTAATCATCAGAGAAATGCAAGTCAAAGCCACAATAAGTTATCACCTCACACCAATCAGAATGGCCATCATCATAAAATCTGGAAACAACAAATGTTGGAGAGGATGTGGAGAAAAGGGAACTCTCCTGCACTGTTGGTGGGACTGTAAGTTGGTACAGCCACTATGGAAAACAGTTGGGAAGTTCCTTATAAAACTGAAAATAGAATTACCATATGATCCAGTAATCCCACTACTGAGCATATACCCAGAGAAAACCATAATCCAAAAAGAAACATGTACCATGTTTATGGCCGCACTATTTACAATAGCCAGAACATGGAAGCAAGCTAAATGCCCATCAACAAATGAATGGTTAAAGAAGATGTGGCATATGCATTCAATGGCATATTTCTCATCTTTAAAAAGGAATGAGATGGAGCTATATGTAATGAGGTGGATAGACCGAGAGTCTGTCATACAGAGTGAAGTAAGTCAGAAAGACAAAGACAAACATTGGATGCTAACTCATATATACGGAATCTAAAAATGGTACTGATGAACTCAGTTTCAAGACAAGAATAAGGATGCAGATACAGAGAATGGACTGGAGCTCTCGAGGTTTGTGGGGGTGGGGAGTGAAGGGGAAGCTGGGATGAAGTGTGATAGTAGCATAGACATATATATATATACTACCAGCAGTAAAATAGCCGGTGGGAAGTAGCTGTATAACAAAGAGAGTTCAGCTCGATTATGGATGATGCCTTAGAGGACTGGGATGGGGACGGTGGGAGGGGAGTCGATGGAGGGAGGGAATACGGGGATATGTGTATAAATACAGATGATTGACCTTGGTGTACCTCAAAAACTGGTACAAATGTGTAAAGCAATTATATTCCAATAATAAAAAAATAAAAATTAAAAAAAAAGTGAAAAAATCCCACATACATAGAGACTGTTCGCAGAGGGTGGAAGACATGTTGATTGCAGGCATTTAAGGAAATCTCTTTCCAGTATTTAGCTGTGCATTGGAGAATAAGTTACATTATACACTTGTTGAGTGGGGTGTCATATATAGATCCCTGCTATTACAGGCTGAATTATGTCCCTGTAAAATTCATATGTCAAAGCCATAACCCCCAATGTGACTATACTTGGAGATAGGGCATTTTATTTGGAGAGTTAATTAAGGTTAAATAAGAGGCCCTAATCTGATAAGACTGGTGTCCATATAAGAAAAGGAATAGACAGCAGAGATTTGTTTCATTTTCCATGCTCACAGATAAAAGGCCATGTGAGGATACCTCAGGAAGGCAGCAATCTGTAAGCTTGAAAGAGAGGCCTCACCAGATACCAATCCTGTTGGTACTTTGATCTTAGACTTTTAGCCTCCAAAACTGTAAGAAAATAAATTTCTGTTATTTAAGCCACGTATCTTCTGATATTTTGTTATGGTTGCTCAAACTGAATAATACACATTCTAAAACCATAAAATTCTTATAAGAAAACATAGGGATAAAACATTCATGGCTCTTGGATTTGGCAATGGAATCTTAGATAAAACACATCATTTTTGTAGGACTACAATAACACATGGCCACAGACTGGGTAGCTTACGCAACAGAAATTGATTTTCTTAAAATTCTGGGCACTACAAGTCTGAGACAAATGTGTTAGCAGGGTTGGTTTCTTCTGAAGTTTGTCTCCTTGGCTTGTTGATAGCTGTCTTCTCATATTTTCACATGGTTTTCCTGTGTATGTTTGTGTCCTAATCTCTTTTCTTGTAAGGACAACACTCATATTGGATTAGAGCCCATCCTAATGACATTATTTTAATTTAATAACCACTTTGAAGAACTTATCTCCAATTTCAGTCCCATTCTGAGGCACTAGGGTTGGAAGTTCAACATATGAATTTTAGAGGGACACAATTCAGCCTATAGCAGACACTACAAGTGAGCAACAAAAGAAAAAAAAAGATAAATTGGACTTCATCAAAATTAAAAACTTTTGTTTTTTAAGATTGCATTGGCTATTTGGGGGTCTTTTGTGTTTCCATAAAATTATAATTTTTCATTCTAATTCTATGAAAAATGTCATTGGTATTTTGATAGGTATTGCTTTGAATCTGTAGATTGCTTTGTGTAGTATAGTCATTTTGACTATATTGACTCTTCCAATCCAAGAACATGGTATATCTCTCCATCTGTTTGTGTCATCTTTCACTTCTTTGTTAGCACCTTATAGTTTTCTGAGTACAGGTATCAGGCTTCCTGACTTCAGAGTATACTACAAAGCTACCGTAATCAAAACAGTATGGTACTGGCACACACACAAAAATATAGATTAGTGGAACGGGATAGAAAGTCCAGAAATAAACTGACACACCTGTGGTCAACTAATCTATGACAAAGGAGGCAAAACTATAAAATGGAGAAAAGATTGTCTCTTCAATAAGTAGTGATGGGAAAACTGGAGAGCTACATGTAAAAGAATGAAATTAGAACACTCCCTAACACCATACACAAAACTAAACTCAAAATGGATTAAAGATCTAAATGCAAGGCTGGATACTATAAAACTCTTAGAGGAAAGCATAGGCAAAATACTCTCTGACATTAATCATAGCAATGTCTTTTTTGATCCACCTCCTACAGTAATGAAAATAAAAACAAAAATAAACAAATGAGACCTAATTAGACTTAAAAGCTTTTGCACATCAAAGGAAACCATAAATAAAATGAAAAGACAACCCACAGAATGAGAAGAAATATTTGCAAATGAAGAGACTGACAAGGGATTAAATTCCATAATATACAAACAGCTCATGGAGCTCAATATCAAAAAAACAAATAACCCAACTGCAAAATGGGTGGTACTCTCTCACATCGTCCCAGTACCATTTTTTTAGATTCCATATATGTGAGTTAGCATATGACATTTTTTTTTCTCTTTCTGGCTTACTTCATTTGACATATATACACTACCAAATGTAAAATAGGTAGCTAGTGGGAAGTTGCTGCATAATATAGGGAGATCAACTCGATGATGGGTGATGACAGAGGGCTGGGATAGGGAGGGCAAGAGGGACTTGCAAGAGGGAGGGGATATGGGGATATATGTATAAATACAGCTGATTCACTTTGGTGTACAGCAAAAACTGGCATAGCAGTGTAAAGCAATTATATTCCAATAAAGAGCTTTAAAAAATAATAAGTGGAAAACCTAAATAGACATTTATCCAAAGAAGAAGTACAGATGGCCAAAAAGCACATGAAAATATGCTCAACATTGCTAATTATTAGAGAAATGCAAATCAAATCTACAATGAGTTATCACCTTACACTGGGCAGAATGGCCATCCTCAGAAAATCTATAAACAATAATTATTGGAGAGGGTTTGGAGAAAAGGGAACCCTCCTACATGATAGGTGGGAATGTAAATTGGTACAGCCACTACAGAGAACAGTATGGAGGTTCCTTAAAAAACTAAAAATAGAGCCATCTTATGATCCAGCAATCCCTCTCCTGGGCACATATCCAGAGAAGACCATAATTTGAAAGGATGCATGCACTCAATTTTTCATTGCAGCACTATTTACAATAGCCAAGACATGGAAGTAGCCTAAATGTCCATCAACAGAAGAATGTATAAAGAAGATGCAGTACATACATACAATGGAATATTACTCAGCTATAAAAAGAATGAAATAATGTCATTTGGAGCAACTTGGATGGACCTAGAGATTGTCACACTGAGTAAAGTAAATCAGATAAAGACAAATATATGTGGAATCTAAAAAATGGTGCAAATGAATTTATTTACAAAACAGACATGGAGTCACAGATGTGGAAAACAAACTTATGGTTACTGGGGTGGGGGGCAAAGAAGGGAGGGAGGGATAAATTGGGAGATTGCGATTGACATATACCCACTACTATATATAAAATAATTAATAAGGACCTACTGTATAGCACAGGGAACTCTACTCAGTGCTCTGTAATGATTTATATGGGAAAAGAGTCTAAAAAAGAGTGGATATATGTGTATGTATAACTGATTCACTTTGCTGTACACCTAAAACTAACACAACATCACAAATCAACTATACTCCAATAAAAAGTAAATTAAAAAAAGAAAAGAAAAAAATTAAAAACTTTTGTATGTCATAGAACATTATCTAAAAAGTAAAAGGACAACTTATGTAATGAGAGAAAATATTTGAAAATAATATATCTGATAATGACTTACTATCCAGAATACATAAAATACTCACAATTCAATAAGGAAAAGATGAAGAACCTAATTTAAAAATGGGCAAATAATTGGAATAGATAATTCTATAAAGAAGATACTAATACAAATGGCCAATAAGGAAGTGAAAAAAGTCCTCAACATCATTAGTCATTAAAAAATGCAAATCAAAACCATAATGAAATGCCACTGCACTCCCACTAGAATATCTATAATTTTTCTTTTTTTTACAAAACAGAGAAAATAATGTGTTCTCAAGAATATGGGGAAACTGGAACCTTCATATATTGTTGGTGGGAATGTAAAATGGTTTATCTGCTGTGGAAAACACTTTGGTGATTCCTCAAAAAGTAAAATATAGAGTTACCTTATGACTCAGCCATTCCACTCCTAGGTATATACCTTCCAAAATAAAAACATATATCTATGAAAAAACTTATACATAAATATTCATAACAGCATTATTTGTAATAGCCAAAAAGTGGAAACAAACCAAATGTCTATAAATTCACAACTGGGTAAGTAAATTGTAGTAGTCATACAATGGAGTATGATTCAGCCATAAAAATTAATGAAGTACTGTTACATGTAAGAACATGGATGTACCTTGAAAACATTATGCTAAATGAAGGAGGACAGAAACAAGAGGTCACATACTACAGGATTTCATTTATATGAAAGCTCCGAAATAAGAAAATCTTATTTTTAAACTTTTTAAATATGTATGTGTGTGTGTGTGTGTGTGTGTGTGTGTGTGTGAGTGTGTGTTGGAAATTGAAACTTTTTAAATATAATTTTAAGGGTTACTTTCCATTTATAGTTATTACAAAAATATTGGCTATATTCCCTATGTTGTACAATATGTCCTTGAGCCTATCTTACATCCAATAGTTTGTACCTCTCACTCTGCCACCCCTACATTGCATCATCCCCCCACCAAATAAGCAAATCTTTAGAGGCAGAGAGAAGATTAATAATTGCCTAGGGTTGAGGTTGGGGTTGGGGAAAGTCTGAGACTGACTGCTAATGGAGATGGGGTTTCTGTATATCTGGCATAATTAAAATGTTCTAAATTGTGGGAATGGTTGCAGAACTCTGTGACTATACTAAGATCACTAAAGTGCAAATTTTAAAATGGTTAATTTTATGGTATGTGAATTATATCTCTAAAAATAAAAAAAAATGTTCATGTTATAAAAGGCTCCCTGTATTGGCTACCTGACTCATAGAATGAGACTACTCTGGTAGGAAATGCCACATGAAAGCCCTTGGAACTACCTGCCCATAAAATAAATAAGGAATGAAAACAATACTATATTGCTGAGTTGTAGAGATTAGTATCACCATGGGAGACTTGCAAAATGCAAGGGATGGTGATTCCTGTTCTACACATTTTTTCCAAATATGTGGAAGATATATTGGCCTATTGCTACTGGATTCTTATAGAAACTTAATGCCTGACCATGGATGTCATACGACCTCAAGAATCGAGCTTTCTCTAATAAACTGGATGTCATTTGATACACCAAACCATAAAGTTGGGTGTGTTTAGTAGCACTCCATTATTATCAAAATAGAGCATAAGTAAGGCACAAGTAAGCTATGTTAGTAGGTAGTTCAAACTCCCAGTATACCTACTCTTGTTGTGTTGTCATATTTTCCTCCACACCTACAGCCTCATGAGGAGTTCCTTATGGACAATTAACAAAGGATGAAAACATGAGTTGATTTAAAGATGATACTGCATGATAAATCAACAACTGCTGGAAGTTTATTGGTATAGCATCATATCCAAATAGTATATCCAATATAGTGTCAGCCTTCAAACAGGATGAGAAATTTCCATGATATGCAGAATTTTGAGTATCATGTCTGATTGTTTACTTTTATGAGAAAGAGATATGGAGAGAATGAAAATCTATGCCACTTCATCAGCATCATTCAGTTGGTTTGACTGGATGGCAGGGAGGCTTAGAAGACACAAGACTGGAGAACTGGTGAGAAGGAGTTTTGAGAAAAGGGTATAATGTATATAGATGGACCTATTGGATTGAGCCCAAGGGTGAGAATACTTGTGTTGTATTTGTATACTCCCCAAAGGGAAGCCACTGCAGAGAGGGGAGTGTCATTGATAAAGTGAACAATTTGTCTTGTTCTTCAGAGGTCTTTGATTGTCTTTCTCCGTCTATCCTTTGTTCAGTGGGTTGGTGTAGAATGTAACAGTAACACCAAGGATTGAGGCTTTACTTATGCTAAAACACAAGGTTTAATACTCATTAAGCCTGATATAGATTCTCCCATTGATGAGTACTTTATCAGCAGCAGGGGCCAATGTTGAGCCCTATGATGCACCATGGCCATCATCTATCCACCTTGTGGTGAGTTTATTACTTTGAGGCTCTTCCACTACAGAGAAGGCAGCAATTTTTTTTTTTTTTCTCAGAGGAGCAGATAGTTATGTTGTATGAAAAAATTGCCTGCCCTGGCCATCAGACTTCTGCTAGCATTACTATCTACAGATTGCTTAATACCTTATTCACCATCAGAGGATTCCATGAAACTTTGCTTCTGATCAAGGAATTCATTTCCAGTGAAACAATGACACATTTCACTGATATTCTTAGGAATGAATGTTCTCAGCATATATCCCATAATCCAGAAGCAGCATCTTGGCCCTAGCCAGCTCCAGACCTTAGACTGAATCATCATGTTTCTCTGCATCTATTTCTGTGTCCATCTTTCTTTGTCTTCCTAGCTGTTTCCTTAACTCTCTCCTCTTTCCTTATCTCTTACCTCCTTACTCCCACCTTTACCCTGTTTTTTTCTCTGCCCTTTCTCTACCCCTATCCCTTCTCTCATGCTCTTTTTGAGATGCATATTCCTCTGTCTTCTCACTAGAATTTGGAGTGGTAAGAATCTGAAGGAAAGGACTGGGATGTGGACCCAGAGGAATGAAAATAGCCAAGAAGCTGGCAGGGCTTAGCCAGATCTTAAGTATGAAGGGTAAAAGAAGTTTCTTTTTGGACAAAATAAAAAGAAAAACACAATGATAACAACACCTAGCTACCTGGAGATTTGTAATCCCTATTCTCTACCTAATTATTACCTCAATCTAACTGAGCATATGAAGGATATTGCTGCCAGTTAGCACTGAAATTCAAATGACTTTTATTTCAACAATTTTATAATTGCATAGGGATGACAATTACCCAAATAGTGCTTAAACCAGAATGGTAGAATTTCAGATTTAGAAAGCATCTTATTCATCACTTGCATTTTTTTTCTATTTTTTAATTAATTTTTATCGGAGTATAGTTTCTACCACTTACATTTTAACAAAAAGGAAACTAACATTTATAGAGGTTAAATGATTTGCCCAAGTGTACATAGTTCTTTAGTGGCAGATCTCAGAATGGAATCCAGTTCTTCTGGCCATAAGTGCACCTCCCTTTTTGCTGCACTGCACTGCTTTGGGCCTAAACATTAATTATCTCATACCATTTCCAATTTCTCTCTTCTGCACTACCTTCAGATGCCCAGACTGCTGGTAACTATCACCCTGACAAGTGCTATTAGAATAGAAATACTATATGTAAACTAGTAGGGAGTATATGAGTGAGGTAATATGGACAACTCTAGTTATTTGTCTCTAGTTAAGTATGATGGTTGTAAGACTTAAGTTTAACCAAAGTTTATTAAGTCCAGTCTTTTATTTCAAATTTTAAAATATCAGAGACTCAGGGTTTTCAAAGCAAATAGTAAATCTAACAATGTACTACAGATTGCAGAAAGCCTACAAATCACAGAACGATTCTGACTGAGCATCTACACAAGATCCGAAAGCCAATTTGCACTCTTTTTTTCCCCTGCCAAAATTGGACTTTGGGCTCAAGTCATAGATCTGTGCGTGATCTTACATGCAATAGAATACTGAACTTCAAAGGACAGATCAGACATCAAACAAACATTGAATTATTTATCCTTGCTACTTATTCTTCCAGCTTTTCTTTTGCTTTCTGTTCATAAGCTTTAGTGTTTATAAATGACTTTTGTAGATAGAATCACAAAATTAATTTCTCAATGGGCATATAACTCTCACTACTGAAAACCAACGTGCTCTGGCCTCCCTCCAGGAAGGGAATGGTAGTAGTCCCTACCATAGAAATTACCATAGACTTTTTGCATGAAGACAATTCAAGGCAGATGGTATATGTGCTGTTAAATAATAAACTTCGGGAATCAATTTTCTGATGAGCATGTACAAAACTATAAAATAGTCTGTGAATTGATACTAGCACCCTGCTCCCTGACACAGATTAACAAACTCCATGTAAATTCCTTATATGAGTCAAGAATTCTGAGAATACGATATTAGCAAATGGAGATAAGCCAAATCTCAAAGAAAAACAACTTCTTTCTAAAAGATTACAGCAACTACTTTACAAAAGCCCACCAAACAACACATAGTGTGGGTACTTTAACAATTCTGTTTATTTTTTCCATGTTTGGAGACATAATTCCTGAAGGTGTTCTCCCTGTTGCAACAGCATGAATAAGTTATACATTCTCTTGCATTTGAATCTCAGAAAATTTTTGAAAGTTTGAGAAGCAGAATTAAAAATTGGAACAAATTCAGTAAGTTGCAGGATACAAAATCAACATAGAAAATATTTTCTTTTTGATATACTAAAAATGAATCATCTGAAAAGGAAATTAAGAAAACCATTCCATTTACCATGGCATCAAAAAGAATAAGATACTTAGGAATAAACCAAGGAGAGGAGAGATTTATACAATAAAAACTACAAAATGTTTCTGAAGTTAACACACAAAAGTGTTTATGAATTCAAAGAATATTGTGCAGATGTTATTACTACCCAAAGTGATCTGCAGATTCAATGCATTCCAACCGTATTTTTTTTAAGATACAGAAAAATCTATCTAGAACTTCCTATAAAATCTCAAGCTACTCCAAATAGCCAAAGCAATCTTGAAAATTAAGAGCAAACTTGGAGGTCTCACACTTCTTAATTTCAAGCTTACTATAAAGTCAGAGTAATCAATACAATGTGGTAGTGGCACAAAGATAAACATATACATCAGTGGAGTAGAATAGAGAGCTCAGATGTAGACCCTTGTATGTATGGTCAAATAATTTTTGACTAGAGTACAAAGACCATTCAATGGGACAGGGTAGTTTCAAATAGTTTTTGAAATATTGGATATCCACAAGCAAAAGACTGAAATTGGACCCATACTTTACACCATATCCCAAAAGTAACTCAAAATGGATCAAAAATTTAAGTGTAAATCTAACACTATAAAACTTTTAGATGAAAACATTGGGGAAAACCTTCATAGCACTGGATTTGGTCAAGATTTCTTGGTTATGATTCCAAAAGCCCAGGCAACAACAACCAAAAATGTAGGTAAATTGGACTTCTTTAAAACTAAACTTATGTGCGTCGAAGGAAACAATCAACAGAATGAAGAGGTAATCCATGGAATGGGAGGAAATATTAGTAGATCAAATATCTGATAAGGGCTTAATAACCAGAATATATAAAGAACTCCTATAACTCAACAATAAAATACCAAAAACCCAATTAAAATATGGGTAAAGATCTTGAATAGACATTTCTCCAAAGAAGATATACAAACGGCCAATAAGCACATGAAAATATGTGCAGTATCACCAATCATTATGGAAATGCCAATCAAAACAAAGAGATACAACTTCACATTCATGAAGGTGGCTACTATCAAAAAACAAACAAACAACAGATAATAACAAGTATTGGCCAAGATGTGGAAAAATTGGGGGACTCTTGTGCGCTATTGGTAGAAATGTAAAACAGTATAGTTGCTATGGAAAACAGTATGGGGATTATTCAAAAAATGAAAAATAGAAATACCATATAATCCTGCAATTCCTCTTCTGGGTATATATCAAAAAGAATCGAAATCCAGGTCTCAAAGAGATATTTGCATGCCTATGTTCATAATAGTATTATTCATAATAGCCAAAAGGTGGAAGCAACCTATGTATTTATCAATAGATGAATAGATAAAGGAAGGAAATCCTACAATATGCAACATGTATTAATCTTGATAATATTATGCTAAGTGAAATAAGCCAGTCACAAAAAGATATATATGATTCCACAAATATAGAAACTACTTATATGAGATATCTTAGAATAGTCAAATTCATAGGGACAGAATAGAATAGTGGTTACCAGGTACTGTGGGAGTGTAGCAAGAATTGGCAGTGGCAGACAGGACACCGAGGCTATAAGCAGGAAGCAATGTTTATTGTACCAGCACAGGCTCAGTGGATTCATATCCAAAGGCTGAGCCCCAAACACAGTGGGTCATCGCCTTATATACTTTCATTAAACTCCTATACATTGGAATTTTTTGTCCCCCAAATAAGGTAACAAGCAAAGGAGCATATTACCTGATTGGGTACTTCCCCTTCTATGGCCTCTGGGCTGTTGCTAAGTTACAGAGTTAGGCAGGAATTACATAGTAAGAGTTATGCAGGAACCATGCAAGAAAGGCTTCAGAATTAATGGGCACATAAAGATAATGGCAGGATCCAACTGCATTCCTTTCTAGTTGAGTTATGGCCTCTGGGCCCTAGTGTTACTTTGTTCTGGGGGAGCTTCCACCACATTCCCCCCTTTGATGCTCGGACTCTCCCTACTAGGGTCAAAGAGCATCATTTTGGCTCAGGGGTTTATATTCTTCTAGCATCATTGCGTGTGTGGCCGTCTTTCTTTCAACCATGGCCTCGATGAAACTTGAAACAAGTCTTATAGCCAAGGGAGCCAGGCAGGGCAAGATTAGGCAAGCTCCCAAGATTAAGGGCACACTAATTATGAGGGTTTTGAAGCCCCCAAAAGTTGAAAACTATCCTCCAAATAAGTCTCTCAGGTCCCAGCCTTTCCTTTCCAAGTGGCCCATAAAACACAGCTCTAATAAGGACAATAGAAATAGTCCTCGGCAGCACATGACAAAAAGCTTATGGACCCTTCACACATATATTTATCAGCAGGTCCATACTTTTGTTCTCAATGTAAACCCCTATATGGTTCACTATAGGTCGACCATGTACCACCAATGGCCTCACATACATCAAAAGTACCGATACTGGCAGGTAGGGATTAGTAATCTGGGTCCAATTAATTAAACACCCCTTTCCTGATAGTGTCGAACTTCTAGCCATTCCTCATAAGGGGAAGACTGTGGGTCAAAACGTGTATATTGGTCTCCATTCTGGTAGATGGAGTAAGTGGTCTTATTGTGGGTGCAAATCCTATGTACTCGTCCCTGGCATGAGAAGTGGGTGCAGTAAAGCAAGGTCCAAGTAACTCCCTGACGCGACTGGGTTATGTGGATGCATGGGTCGCAAGATAAGGAGTCTAAGTCTACTAGAGGGGGTCCAGATTAGAAACACCCAACAGTAATAAAACACCCTGCCCATAGGGAAAAGAGGAGTGGTAGTAAAATCTTTTGGCTCCATTTCCAGTCTGCTGGAGCAGTCACTGTCAGCCCTAAAGTGAAAACCAAGGTAAGAATTACAGCAACAGTTAGGGATAAAGGGTGACAATTTTATAGGAAACAAGAACAGTTTGTTTTTCCTGATGGTTGATTCCTCAAGCTTCCACTGTGCTGTAGATCAGTCAGCTTCTGGAGTGACTGAAGCAGGGCTGTTGTCCTCTTGATCCCCAGGCGCTGTGACTTGCTCCTTCCAGATGATCAGCTTACACTGTGTTGATGTATCAAAGATGCACTCCCAGTCTTGAGAGGCCCACTTCACTTTGCTGTGGTGAATCCAAGGTTTCACCTTAGCCACCTTTACTACAGTGGGAGTGGACAGAATGACAGTGTATGGTCCCCTCCAGAGGGGCTTTAGGGGTTGGACATTCCATTCTTTCAACCATACAGCAGCTCTGGGTTTAAAGGAATGGACATCGGTGGTTAGGCTTACGGGTAGTCGTTCCCTAACCCAATGATGTATATCGGCTAGGGTCGAGCCGAGAGCCTGCATTTGCTGCCTTAGGGTTATACTGCCCAATTCTTTTAAGTCTTCTTGTATACCCCTAATAATGGGAGGTAGATGCCCTTAAAGAATTTCATAAGGGGAAAATCCCATCTGTCTATTGGGGCTAGATCTAATCCTCAACAAAGCAATCGGCAGCAGCTGGTCCCAGTGTAGGTGAGTCTCTTGGCACAGTTTACTCAGTTGTAACTTAGAGTTTGGTTCATTCGCTCTATCTTCCCAGAGCTCTGGGGATGATATGTTGTGTGCAACTTCCAGGTGATCCGTAACCCCTTTGCCACCAACTTCACCACCTCAGCTACAAACACTGGCCCATTATCTAATCCTATGATGATTGGAATTCCAAATTGGGGAATGAGTTCTTTCAAAAGAAATCAGGCTACTTCATGTGCCTTCTCTGAGTGGGTGGGAGAAGCTTCTACCCAACCTGAGAATGTGCACACAAAAACTTGTAGATACTTATAGCCCTGGACTCGGGGAATTTCAGTGAAGTCCACCACATTTTCAAATGGAGCTTCCCTTACACTTGGCACCCAAGGGTGGACTTGGGTCCCTGGCATGGATTATTTCAAGCACATATCTCACACTGTTCACATACCACTCGGGCTATGCTAGAAAGTCGGGGGACATAGAAGTGCTAGCTCAATGTGGCTTCCAAGGCCATTCAGCCACTGTGGGTTCCCTGGTGGAAATATTTTACAAAAGTTGGGGCTAGGGCCTCAGGAATTACTATTTGGCTGTCTTCAAATTTCCACCACCCACCTAGGAGATAGCTCCCCTTTTCAGTCTTAAACCAAGTATTTTCATGCTGCGAGTAATTGGGTTCCCATCCTGCCAGGGGATCAGGAAACACACAGCGGTCAGAGCCACTGTTTCCAGTGTTCCCTTGGAAGCTGCAAGCTTTGCCTCTCAGTCTGCTTTAAGGTTTCCCCAGGCAACCATAGTTATCTCCCTTTTGATGTCCCTGACAATGTATAACTGCCACCCTTTTAGAGGCCCATACAGCATCTAAGAGTTCAAGGATTTCTTTGCCATATTTTATGTCCTTTCCACCTGAGTTAATTAGCCCTTTTTCTTTATATAGAGCTCCATGCACTTGGAGGGTGGTGAAGGCATATTTAGGATTGGTGTATATATTGACCTGTACTCCTGCTGCCAACTGGAAGGCCCGAATTAGTGCGATGAGCTCTGTCTTTTGTGCAGAGGTTCCCTTCGGCAGAGGTTTTGCCTCGATGGTGGAATTTAGTGCCACTGCTGAGTATCTGGCAAGGTGTTCTCCCTCTCTCATGAAACTGCTGCCATCAGTGAAATATTCAACATCAGGGTCCCTGAGAGGCTGGTCTGTTAGGTCTGGTCAGCTGGAGAACACCTCATCCGTGATCTCAATGCAGTCATGGTCTGGCTGACCCAGCCCAACCAGTAGTAAGGTTGCTGGGTTTAGAGTCCTTACTACTTCCAGGTGAATGCATGGGTTTTCACATAGCATTCCTTGGTATTTAACCATTTGGGCATTAGTCAACCAATATTGTCCCTTATACTCCATCAAGGTTAACACTGAGTGGGGCACTCAGATGGTTAGGTCTTGTCCCATTGTAAGTTTGTTAGCCTCAGACACCAGGAGTGCTGTCGCCTTGAGTGCCCACAGGCAAGGTGGCCACCCTTGGGCAACAGAATCTAGTTGTTTGGAGAGGTATGCCACTGGGCAGTGCCATGACCCCAACATTTGTGTTAGGACCCCTATCACCATGCCAGTACACTCATGCACATACAAGAAGAAGGGTTTAGAAAAGTCTGGGAGCCCTAAGCCAGGCACGTTGGTGAGGGCCTGCTTGATCCCATCAAATATCTTTTGTTGTGCTCATTCCCACAGCAGTAGTTCCTGTTCTCCCCTCTTTGTAGCCTCATATAGGGATTTTTCTAGAATAGAGAAGTTGGATACCCAGATTCTACAGAAGCTGGTGGCTCCAAGGAACTCTGGAACTTGGCGCTGGGTGGATGGAACCGGGATCGAGCAGACAATCTGCTTCTTTTCTGGGCCAAGTTGCCATTGCCCTTGGGAGAGGTGAAAGCCAACACATTTGACTTCTTCTTGACAGATCTGGGCCTTTTTCCTTGAAACATTGTAGCCAGTCTCCCAAAAGAGAGTGAGGAGCTGCCGCATCCCTTTCATATAGACCCCCTGAGTCTGTCCAGCTAGCAATGTCATCTACATACTGGAGTAGCATGCAGCCCAGCTGGTTGGCTGGAAAGGCTTTTAAATCAGAGGCTAATAGTGTGCTGAAGATGGTTGGAGAATTTTTGAAACCTTGAGGCAGTCTAGCCCAGGTCAGCTGGACTTTGTTACCGTTTTCAAAATTTTCCCACTGGACAGTGAAGATTGGTTGACTCGGAGGGGGCAGGTGAATACAGAAGAAGGCATCTTTGAGGTCCAGATGTGTGAAGAAGGCAGCTTTGGTGGGGATAAGTCCCAAGAGTGTATAGGGATTGGGAATGACTGGATGAAGGGTGACAGTGGCTTGGTTTACTGCTCGTAGGTCCTGAACTGGCTGGTAGTCATCTGTTCCTCGTTTCTGGACTGGCAGGAGAGGCGTGTTCCAAGCCAACTGGCAGTATTGGAGGATCCCGTACTTTATTTTATTTTATTTTTTTAAGTAGCAGAGTAACAGTTTATTAAGGAGAGAAAGTACAATAGCTTCTGGCACAGACACCAGGAGGGGGTGGAGAGACCCACGATGGAGTTGTACATGCATCTTATATACCCTAAAAAGAGGAGTTAATTATAACCCCACTGTCTAGTTTGATGGAGTTACCTCTAACAATAGGAATTTACAACAGCAACAGATTGATTACTAAAAACAATGACTTTAGCCTGAGGATTAAGGATTGATTGTTCCTTGGGAGGGTCATGATATCCATCAGAATTTAAAATTTCTTGACTCAGCCCTTAGTTTACAATAAAGATTACAAAGGGGAGTCACAGGAATCAATCTTAAAGGAAGAAGGAGTATTAAGCTTTAGATCACATTCCCAAATCTTCTGCCCTTCCCCCGGCCAGTCAGGCCCTGAAGCTTTCATAGTCCCCCCTCTCTGAGATGGAAATTAATGCTGTGGGAAAAGGGGTGCTGTATTCCTCTAGCTACTTCCTGCTGTGTAGGGGTGTTGTCATTTAGGGGAAAGCAGCATTATTTCCATCACCATTCCTGGGGGGACCTAGATCCAGAAGGCCCAAGTAGTAGCTGGAGTAGTTCAAGGGATAGACGGAGGAATGTTCCACAACCATCTGTAAATTGAAGGCTTGCAGTCTCTTAGAAATCAACTTCCTGCAGATCTTTTCCTTGAAGTGGTGACACCCACCAAGGTAGTCCATAAGCAGATGACAGTGGCAGTGCTCCACATATCCAACAGTTAAACCGATTATGGAATGCTGCATAGGACTGGGCTCACGAGAGAAACACAATGTCTTGGCGGTCAACATGTGGAACAGGCAAAGATGAAGCAATCATCCAAAATAGTAGGAATATAATAATCATTCTTGTGGTCGATCCTGGATGAGCCCCCACAGATGATGCCATGAAATCTGTCTAGGGGCGCAGATTCATGATCTCCAAAGGAAAAGAATTTCTCCTCAGGATCAATAACAAACAGCTGCTCAGGTTTAAGTAGCTGAGTAACAGTTTATTAAGGAGAGAAAGTACAATAGCTTCTGGCACAGACACCAGGAGGGGGTGGAGAGACCCCAGATCCCGTACTTTAGAAGTCTCTCCAGATGCTTTTGGATTTCAATCTGTGCCTTGCAAGGGATGAAATACTGCTTCTGGTGAGCAGGCTCTGCCCCAGGTTTCAGTTCTACTATTATTGGGGGTATATTTCTGGCCAGCCTGGGGGGGTTGTTAGCCCATTATCCAGGCACCTTAAAAGGGGGCTCAGGACCTTGTTGTGGCTTTTCTATGAGACTGTAGAGACACCACTCTTCTTTTCAGGCAACCATAAGGGCCATGACTTTTACTCCTGGTTTCCCCAGGGTCAGAGTTGCTTGGCCATGGAAGTTGAAAGTTATCTGGGCTTGTAGCTTTCCCAATAAGTCTCATCCCATCAAAGCTACAGGACAGTTAGGAATGTAGAGGAACTCATGAATGACCTAATGGCCACCTAGGTTACATCATCAAGGCAGCAAAAAGAGGCAACGCGCTCGGCTACCCATGGCTCCCACAATGGTGGCCTGTCTTGGTGAGAGGGGGCCCGTGGATTGAGTCACTAGAGAATGTTCTGCCCTGATATCTACCATGAAGTCATGGGGCCAGCCCCCTACATTCATTTGGACCATGGGCTCCTGGGGGCCTAACAGAATGGAGCCTGGTCTGTCCTAATCTTCCTCACAGCCTCCCATGGCAGCTAGACTCATAAAATCATTTGTAGGGGTCTCATTTGTCTGCCATATGGGTTGGTACCATCCTTGAATCACTCGGCCTTTTTTTTCTCTTTCCAGGGCTGGAATAAGAGTTTTCTGATCGGTAGGGGCACTCATTCTTCCAGTGACCTTCTTGGAGGCAATGGGCACACTGGTTTCATCCTAATCATCTCTCTGGGCAAGGTAGTCCTCCCTGCTGATTTCCCTGACCTCGGCCCCAGCCCCAACCTGACATGCCACCTTCCCAGGACTGTCCTGACTGCTCTGTCAGTGCAGCTGTGAGCAGATCCACTTTTTTCTTCAATTTTTGATCTGCCTCACATTTAGCTTCCTGGTCCTGGTTGACGCATACCTTAGTGGCAACCTCCAGCAACTGGCTAGCATTTATTCTGGCAAAGCCCTCTAGCTTTTGTAATTTGCATTGAATGTCTCCCTGAGCCTGGCTGACAAAGGCTGTGTTGATCATCCACTGATTCTTGGCTGCTTCGGGGTCAAAGGGGGTGTAGAGGTGGAATGCTTCTCATAGTCTCTCATAGAATTGGTTTGGGCTCTCTCCAGGTTCCTGGAGCACCTCTGTGGTTTTGCTTATGTTCATAGCCTTCTTCCCTCCCTCTTTCATACCATGTAAAATAGCCTCTTGATACCATTTGAGCATCTGGTGTTCCCAGGCCTCAAAAGGGTCCCATTGGGGGTCTTCCTCAGGGAAGTGGCATTGGGCATGGGCCTGTATATTCAGTGTCTCTTCTGGGGCATGCTCTTCCAACCATTTTAAAGTGGCCTGAGTAACTCAGTGGCACTCTTCAGTATTAAACAGTGTCAGAAGAAACTGGTGGCAGTCCACCCAAGTGGGCTTGTGGGTCTGGATAATGGACTGCATCAAATCAATCAAAGCCTTAGGCTTCTTGGTGAATGAGGGAGTATAATTTTTCCAGTTTAGGAGATCAGTAGTGGTGAAAGGCTAATATATGAAAGTATGTTGCCCCCCTTGTATTTGCCCATTTTGGTCATAATAGAGGGGTCCCCAGGTCTCCCTCAGTGGCATCTGTAAGGCACCTTGGCTTCTATAAAGAGGAGGGCTGCCAGCAGCATTTCCCTGACATGTTTTGGCTGGGGTATATGGGGTTAGAATCGGTGGCTCCAGAGTAGCCATGGGCAGAGACATCACGGGTTGCTTGGGAGAAGGGGAGGCCTCTGGAGTGCAAACGACCTCTGGCGGGGTGTCAGCTGCAATGGGTGTGGAATGTGCAGGTGGCAGTGGGGGATACAGTGGGACATAAGGTGGGGGAATCTCTTCTGACACCCAAGACAAAAATGGGCTTTTCTGGTTCCGGTCAGTGTTTTGAAGAAGCTGTGATCTGAGCCATCATGATTTTACAGTTTTATTCCAGACAGGCTTTTAGCCAAAGTGGCCAAGAAAGGACTGTGTCAGTCCATCGGGCATTGCTCCATGCACTGGTTCCTGTGCCTCTCCGAGTTCTGTTGTGCTTCTGGAAGTCTCACCCCAACACGCCAGGAGGGCTAATCCCCTATGGATCACCTGGTCTGCTGGCACCAGGCAGTGTCACCACTCCCGGCATCCTGGGGGTCATACCCTGGAGACAAGGGAGGTGAAAACACTGTCTCTGTGTACCTTCTCCCAATGCTGGGTGAGCCCCCAAGAAATGTAGCAGGAATCGGCAGTGGCAGACAGGACACCGAGGCTATAAGCTGGAAGCAATGTTTATTGTACCAGCACAGGCTCAGTGGATTCATATCCAAAGGCTGAGCCCCCAAACACAGCAGGTCATCACCTTATATACTTTCATTAAACTCATATACATTGGAATTGTTTGTCTCCCAAATAAGGTAACAAGCAAAGGAGCATATAACCTGATTAGGTACTTCCCCTTCTATGGCCTCTGGGCTGTTGCTAAGTTACAGAGTTAGGTAGGAATTACATGGTAACAGAGTTATGCAGGAAACATGTGAGAGGGGCTTCAGAGTTAATGGGCACATAAAGATAATGGCAGGATCCAACTGCATTCCTTTCTAGTTGAGTTATGGCCTCTGGGCCCTAGTGTTACTTTGTTCTGGGGGAGCTCCCACCACAGGAGGAGGAAATGGGGAGTTTTTGTTTAATGGTAGAGTTTCAGTTTTGCAAGACAAAAAATCTCCTGGAGGTGGGTGGTGGTTATGACTGTATAACAATGTGAATGTACTTAATACCACTGAACCATACATTTCAAAATGGTTAAGGTTGTAAATTCTATTATATATATATATATTTAGCACAATTAAAAAAGGAATACAGGGGATACTTCACTGGTGTCTGTTTTATATATTCATTTAGTCTTTTGTCAGTATTATGCTGTACTTGAAGCCTTCTCTGAGTGAAGATCTGTGGGAGGTTCATGGAGGATATTGACAATACAGATTTTCTTTGTGTGAGGGAAAAAAAAGAATTGGGATTTGATTGAACATACAAGCTGTCACTGAGTGCTCACTTTCAGCAGCACATATAGAAGCTATCACTGCTACACAGCTTGGTGTCAGGGCTTTCTATTGACAAGTATGTTTTTGGAATGCTATGAAGGTTATCCAGATAGCCTTTCAGAGCTGACAGGCTCTAAGACCTTCTCAAACAGTTATTTGATATGTAAGTAAAGCACAAAGTAAAGATCATATAAAAAACCTGGAAGACATTTCTGAAAAGCTTCTTAAATATGCTTTTGCTAATCAATAACATTAGAAGAGCTGTTGTTATATTAGGGAACGTTATTATAGAAGTGGAACAAAATGGAAATCTGCCTCTTTTGAACTTTGTTGAATGGCTTTCAAAGTGAAGTGAGGGCATTTATTCCTCAACATGTTTACTTATTTTCCAAAGTTAAAAAAAAAATCTTCCATCAAATGGTTATTTTGTCTTTTAAAAATTTCAGTAAGTGAATTTCACTTCAATTACCCATCACTTCAAAGCCTCTAACAGAGAAGGGGCCATTTGGCCAGTGGAGGAGGTTGTAGGAAGGTGCAATGTCTACTCAGCATGGTGGGAAGGGGGTTATAAGACCCCATCTCCAGAGATAGTGCAGTTGGTTATCAATCAAAATGAGAATGTATTCATGTGTTATTATCAACAGACCAAACAAGTTGTACCCAAATAATTCCAACATGAATTAAAATGTCCTAAAATGAAAATTAAAATTTAATTAGGACACTTAATCCAATAGTTGAAAAAAAAGTACAGAGAGTTAATTACTTATACAACCTATAGCATTTGAATAGTAAGATATATCTATAAGCTTATGTAAACAATACTTCTTTTGTATTTGGATCATTTAATTTCACCACTGAAACACATTCTGGACCAGTTTCTGCAATAAGTGGTGCTGAGAAAATGGACAGATACATGTAAAAAGTGAAATTAGAACATTCTTTCACATCACATACAAAAAATAAACTCAAAATGGATTAAAGACCTAAATGTAAGACTGGGAACCCCTTAAAAGTCCTAGGGGAAAAAAAAACAGGCAGAACACTATTTGTCATAAATTGTAGCAATATTTTTCTGGCTCTGTCTCCTATAGCAAAGAAAATAAAAGCAAAAATAAACAAATGGGACATAAACTTAAAAGTTTTGCACAGCAAAGGAAACTACTGAAAAAACAAAAAGACAACTTACAGAATGGGAGAAAATATTTACAAATGATATGCCCCATAATGGGTTAGTATCCAAATATATAAACTGTGCATACAACTCAAAATCAAAAAAACAAGCAACCCAATTAAAACATGAGTAGAAGACCTGAATAGACATTTTTCCAAAGAAGATATACAGATGAAAAGATGTTCATCAGAGAAATGAAAATCAGCACCACAATGAGATATCACCTCACACCTGTCAGAATGGCTGTCATCAAAAAGACAACAAGTAACAAATGTTGAGGATGTGGAGAAAAGGGAACCTTTGTACACTGTTGATGGGAATGTAAGTTGGTGAGGCCACTATGAAAAATAGTCTGGACATTCCTTATAAAACTAAAAATAGAGCTACTGTATGATCCTGCAATCCCACTCCTGGGCATATATCTGGAGCACACTATAATTGGAAAAGATACATGCACCCCAATGTTCAATGCAGCACTATTTACAATTGTCAAGACATGGAAACAACTTAAATGTCCATAGACAGATAAATGGATAAAGAAGATGGATAAAGATGGAATACTACCCAACCATAAAAAAGAATGAAGTAACGCCATTTGCAGCAGTGTGGATGGACCTAGAGATTATCATATTAAGTGAAGTAAGCCAGAGAAAGACAAATATCATATGATAATCATTTATATGTGGAATCTAAAAATAGTGATACAAATGGACTTTTATACAAAACAGAAATAAATTCACAGATGTAGAAAACAAACTTATGATTACCAAAGGGGTAAGGAGGGGGAGGGATAAATTAGGATTTTGGGATTAACATATACACACTACTATATATAAAACAGATAACTAACAAGGACCTACTGTATAGCACAGGGAACTGTACTCAGTATTTTGTAATAACCTATAAGGGAAAATAATCTAAAAAAAGATATACATGTATGTATAAATGAATTACTTTGCTGTACACTTGAAACTAACACAACATTGCAAATCAACTATACTCAATAAAAGAGGAAGAAAGAAACAAAGAAAATCTCAGAAGCAATAGTCATTTACTAGTCCCAGGAAGATATTAAGATCTGAATTAGACTTATTCTCTGAGTACTTTTCTTAGTAAATAATGGATTCTTCTTTACAATCTTTTTCAATTTTCATATTATTTCAATGCCAAGAATATTCTCTGAATGTCTTCCTAAAATAAAATACTAAATGTGCTGTTGCTGCAATAGATATGTATTTAAAATTCCAAGGTAAAGCTTTGACTTTTTATAAAGTTTTACAGTTTGAATTCCTCACCTCTACATTTGGGGAGAGTGTCTTTCTAAGAAAGGGTATCTAAAAGCAACATTTTAAAGGTATAAAACAGAGCCAGACCTTTGCTATTTAAAAAAAATTATACAATTTTAATGGTTAATTTCCATTTACAGTTATTACAAAATACTGGCTATATTCCCTATGTTGTACAATACATCCTTGAGCCTATCTCATACACAATATTTTGTACTTTCCACTCCCCCACTCCTATATTGCCCCCCCTCCACTGGTAACCACTAGTTCATTCTCCATACCTGTGAATCTGCTTCCTTTTTCTTATATTCACTAGTTTGTTGTATTTTTTAGATTCCACATATGTGATAACATACAATATTTGTCTCTTGCTGTCTGACTTATTTCACTTAGCATAATGCCCTCCAGAGCCACCCATGTTGCTGCAAATGACAAAATTTCATTTTTTTAATGTCCAAGTAATATTAGATTATATATCTATACCACATCTTTACCCATTCATCTGTTGATGGATACTTAGGTTATTTCCATATCTTGGCAATTGTAAATAATGCTTCTATGAACATTGGGGTGCATATATCTTTTTGAATTAGTGTTTTTGCTTTTGATATATACCCAGGAGTGGAATTTCTGAGTCATAAAGTAGTTCTTTTTGTAATTTTTTGAGAAACCTCCATACTGTTTTCCACACTGGCTGGACCAATTTACATTCCCACTAACAGTGTACAAGGGTTCCCTTTTCTCCACATCCTCATCAATATTTATTCTTTTTGTTGTTATTGTTTTGACTATAATCATTCCGATAAGTATGAGGTGATATTTCATTGTGGTTTTGATTTGCATTTCCTTCATGATTAGTGATGTTGAACATCTTTTCATATGCCTTTTGGCCTTCTGCATTTTTCTCTTTGGAAAAATGTCTATTCAGTTTTTCTAACCATTTTTTAAATTGGGTTGTTTGTTTTTTTGATATTGAGTTGTATGAGCTGTTTATATATTTTGGAGATTAATCCCTTATTGGTCATATCATTTACAAATATTTTCTCCCATTCAGGAGATTGTCTTTTTGTGTTGTTGATGGTTTCCTTTGCTTTGCAAAAGCTTTTAAGTTTAATTAGGTCTCACTTGTTTATTTTGGCTTTTATTCTCTTTACTTTAGGAGACAGATCCAAAATTTATTGCTGTGTTTTGTGTCAATGAGTGTTCTGCCTATGTTTTCATCTAGGAGTTTTATAGTATCCACTCTTACATTTAGGTCTTTAATCCATTTTGAGTTTATTTTTGTATATAATGTTACAAAATGTTCTAATTTCATTGTTTTACATGTAGCTGTCCAGTTTTCCCAGCACTACTTATTGAAGAGACTCTCTTTTCTCCATTGTATATTCTAATTGACCGTAAGTGTGTGGGTTTATTTCTTGGCTCATTCTCCTGTTCCATTGATCTATGTGCCTGTTTTTGTGCCAGTACCATCTTGTTTTGATTACTGTAGCTTGTAGTGTAGTCTAAAGTCAGGAAGCATGATTCCTGTAGCTCTGTTCCTCTTTCTCAAGATTGATTTGCTCTTACAGTTTGCCTTCCTATTTAGAAATCTCACAAGAAAGGAAAATGGAATATTTAAAATACTCTTTTAACACTTACTACAGATCTCCAGAGACATTGGTCTGCATATCAGAAAAAAATGTGTTCTGGAATATCTATTATTTCAATCATATTTCTACATCTTTAAGAAGCTTGTGCTGGGGAGGGGGGGCAGAGGGTGAAGGGGAAGCTGAGAGGAAGTGAGAGAGTAGCATAGACATATATATACTACCAACTGTAAAATAGATAGCCAGTGGGAAGTTGCTGTATAACAAAGGGAGTTCAACTCGAGGATGGATGATGCCTTAGAGGACTGGGACTGGGAGGGTGGGGGGGGGGGGAGTTGAGGGAGGGAGGGAATATGGGGATATGTGTATAAAAACAGATGATTGAATTTGGTGTACCCCCAAAAAATAATGAATAAATAAATAAAATTAAAAAAAACAAAAACAAACAAACAAAAAGAAGAAGCTTGTGCTAATTCAGCATATATAACTCCTATTTGGCTACATTAAATCAAACATTTCTATTATCCTTGTAGTCATTCTGACACTGGCTAAAAGTTATATGGATATTAGCTAAAAGCTGAAGAAATACTGTAAGAGTGTTTTTTAACATATAATATTTGTTTCATTTTCATCTTTCCTTCTGGTTTTCCCCTGCTTTTGAGTATATACTAAAAATGCTGAGGTTATAGTGTAGCTGAGTAAGCTTTAATCTTTATGTTTTACCAGTGCCAGTTCACACAGCATACCACTGCTAGATGGAGCTTCCTGAGACAGCATATTCATCTCATATTACTCCTTTGGTCAATAACATTCATTGGTCCTCATTACATGTAGCAAATTCTAAATTCATAAATTTAATGTATGAATCCATGAATAATCTTGTTCAAACTTACCTAAACAACCTTATAAACTAACATAATTTTCTCCTCTATACCTACCATCCTAATTTACAGTTTAAAGCCTTCTGTTTTGGGGAGAGGGGAAGCAGTGCTGTGTTTTTTACTGTATATAATTATAAGTAAAACTAAATTAAAACCACAAATCAGAAAAATTTAAGGCAAATAGTAAGCAGTTTCTATAAGATAATAACTAACAACTGATGTTGTTTGAGTTTTTAGTATGTTCCAGTTACTGATTGAGCAAGTTACATGTGTTATCTCATTTAATAATAGGTACTGTTATTATTTCCATTTTAAATTGAGAAAACCAAAGCCCAGATGTATAAACTGATTTGCCCAAGGTTATTCAATTATGTAAGAACTATACTGTGTTCACCTGAACTGGAAAAAAAATTACTGTATAATGCCATAAAATAACTCTAAAATGACCTACATAGTAGCATTTATGAGTACCATTCCTTATCATTTATAATACTTACCCCTTTCTCTAAAGCTAATGAAATCTTATGAACAAAGGCAGATGTACAAAGTCTCTTTTGACTTATATTAGTGAATTTATACACATAGGATATTCCACTGGTGTATGTGACCTGAGAAAATGAGGTAGGTAGAAAAAGGATGGGTTTAGGGGAAATCTAAGCTTTCTCATTTAAAAAAAGAATTGAAGAGACACACATTGCTGCAATCAGAAAGTTTCATGATTAGTTTGTCAGGTATTTATGGAGACAGGCAAGGTGAATGGTGTTCCATTCTAAAATTTTATGAAGTCTAAATCTTGAATTGTGTTTCCATTCACAAGTCATCAGAATTCACTTTTGTAATTGAAATTTGAGATAACACCTAGGGCAATGAGAAGCTTGGCAAGTCTTATTAGCTGATCTTCAATAGTCAACTTCAGGATATCTTTAACAGTATGCATTGTTTCTTTAGCCTAGCCATTTGCTTGAGAGTTCTGGGAAATAATTATGACCGCTTGGGAAAGTATCTGTCCACAAACTGCTTAACTGCAACTGAAATAAATATAGATCTGTCAAAAAATGATAGCACCACTAGAGTGGCATCAATAATATGGTGATATAGGTCATTCCCAACTTGTCTCCCCATAGAAAAGACACCATTATGAAAATCCCAGAACCTAGGGGTGAGGCTGAGGACCCCTCCTGGATCACAGAACTGAGAAATACTGCATTAGAAGGAAAGAGGAGAGGCCAGATTCTGATTGTATTAGCCTTCTACAGGCCTGCACATCACCACTCCAAGAGAGATCCTTAGACCTACAGTTCCTCCAGTAGAAAAAAAAAAAAAGGGCAAAAGGTGGACATACAGCTGCCTCAGTATTGCAGAATGCTTCCCAGAAAGCCCCCTCAGGTCTTATCTCATGGTGAATATCGAGGGAATCTGCAGGACTTAGCCACTGAGAATTAGACAGAGAAGGGGATGGGCTTACATAAAATGGTGTTAAGCACTTGGCAGACCACATTCCTACTTGTAGTAGTACCAGAGAATGGATCTGTCTATCAACAGTGACGAGCCAATAACCCTGTCTTGCCAGAGAGATCAGTTGGCATTTCTACCTGATATGGATCACCAACCAATGAGCTGTAACACCTGTGTAGCCCATATTACAGCCCTGCCTATGCAGGGAAGCAGATTCAAAGCCCCACCCAACTATTTAATATAGGCTTTGGTCCTGTCTGGTCAGGAAGCCTGACTAGGAAACTCAGGGAGCTGTGGAGCCTATCCTACAGCTATGTTTGGGCAAGAAACCAGGCCAGCATCCTTACCCAACTGTTAAATATAGCCTTTGGCTCTGAAAACCAAGGAGCCTGAAGAGTGAACCTGGGTTTCCTTGCAACCCAACCTTCAGTAGAACCCAGCTACAGAGCTCATCCTATAGCCTCACCCCACAGCAGAATTCAGCCTGTGGTCTTGCCCTATTGCTAATACCCACACAGGGAGCCCAGCCAGTGATCCTTCTCAATCCTGGAATACAATCCCTAGCCCCACCCAACCACAGGATTCAGCTGGAGGCGCCTCCCAAGCAGAGAGCCTGGCTAGTGATCCTGTGGAGTGCAGCCAGCAGCTTGCCTGATCACAAAGCCCAGCCTGCAGCCCTGCCCCATATTGTAACATAGTCTACAAGCCCACCTGACTGCAGAGGATAGCCTGAGAACTTTCCAATTGTGAAGCCCTACCTGTAGCTCCACCGCAAAAGGGATTGCGGCCAGCAGCACCATCCGGTCAGGGAGCACAGCCTGAGATTCCACCTGATGAGTAGTGATTGCAGAGCCCAGATTGTGGAGTCCAACCTGTGGCACCACCTGGCCAGGGAATATAGCCAGCAAGCTTGCCTGACCAAAGGTGGTTTCAGAGTTCAACAACTGGCCCCATCTGACCATGGAGCACAGCTAGCATCTCTGCACAGTCAGGGAGCCTACTAAGCAGCCCCACTTGAATGCAGAGCCCAACCAACAAGCCCATCCAAACATGAAGCCCAGCCAAGAGCACATCCCTTGAGCTCATAGTATGGGCAGAATCTTCACACAACTAGAGACCTTGATAACAAACTCTGCCCGCCCATCAATGCTACCAGCTGACCTATACAGTATCCCAAGCTGAGCTGACTAATGAAGGTCTTTCCTCACAAAAGTGAACCTGTAAGTCTGGAAGAGATCATTTACTCAAATATGCAGATATGACTGCACGTTTGGGGATACTGGAGCAGCTCACTTTGGGGCCTGGGATATCCTAGAGTTGGTACTGGCCTGCTGCTGGGTGAGGTCAGGTGCTGGGGCACCTGGCTGTGCGGTTTTGAGGTTCTTGATGGTGGCCCCAGGGACTGGTGGGTGGGATCAGACCCTGGCACAGCTGGCTGTGAGGTCTCACTTTTCTGGGGGCTAGTGCCAGCCTGATGTTGGGTGGAGCTATATCCTATCAGATGGCTCTGTGTCTCAGTGGTTCATGGAGCTGATCCTGATCTGCCAATGGGTTCTGAAGCAACTGGCTGTGGGGCTTGTGGGAGCCCAGGACTAGTTCCTGCCCACTGGTGGGCAGGGCAGGGGCCCCACATGACTGGCTGCTTGGCCTGAGTGATCTTGGTACTATGCCTACCAGTGGTAGGCAGGGTCTATTAAGTCTAGAGGGAGGACTCCAAAATGGACCAATGTCCTCGTGGTGAAACAAGCTCCCCCAAATGGCTTCCTACAGTGTCTATGTCTCTGTGGGGAGTCCCAGTGGCCTCCTGCCTTTCCAAGAGGCTTCTCTAAAATCAGCGAGTGGATCTGACCTAGGTTCCTCAAATTACTGCCTTTGTGCTGAGTCTTGGTGATTGTGAGATTTTGCATGTGCCCTTTTAGAGTGGATTCTGTGTTTTCTAAGGTCCACCAGCTCTCACATACACACACCCCATTGGCCTTTGAAGCCGGATGTTCTGGAGGCTCACCTTCCCAGTACAGGACCCTCAGACTGAGGAGCCCAATGTGAGGGTTGGACCCCTCACTCCATGGGGAGAACCTCTGCAGTTGTGATTATTTTCTGTCTGTGGGTCACCTACCTGGGGATGTGGGTCTTGATTATGCTTTATTTCTGCCCCTCCTACCTATCTCATTTTGGTTCCTTCTTTATATCTTTAGTTGTGGAAAATATTTTTTTGCTAGTCTTCAGATCACTCACATTGATAGTTGCTCTGTAAATATTTGAAATTTTGATGTGCCCATGGGAGGAGATGAGTTTGGGATCTTCTTACTCTGCCACCTTGGCTACTCTCAGTGTTTCTTTTTGGAATAATAAAATGTTTAAACTTATACTATGGTGATAGAAGTTAAAGTATGAATATACCAAAAACCAGTTAATTATACACTGAATAGGTGAGTGGAATGGTGTATAAGTTATATTTTAGTACAGTTATTAAAAATATATACCATTTACAAAAGAAATTCTAAGGTACCTAAGAATAAAACTAACAAAAACTGGCAATCCATGTGTTGTATAACTTAGAACTCAGCTTACTGCAAAGAGATTTGAAATGCAACTTGGAGCATTAAAATAAAAATAATGACAATACCAAATGCTGGAGAAAACCTAGAGTCTTTCAAAGGTAAATGGTGGGACCTCTCTGGTGGTCCAGTGCATAAGACTCTGCCCTACCAATGCAGGGGGCCTGGGTTTAATCCCTGGTGAGGGAACTAGATCCCATATGCATGCCACAACTACAAGGTCACATGCTACAACTAAGAAGTCCACACGCTGCAATTAGGAAGTCCACATGCTGCAACCAAGAAGTCCACATACTGCAACTAAGATCCTGTGTGCTGCAACTGGGACCCAGTACAGTCAAAATAAATATATAAGTAAATAAATAAGTAAGTATTTTTAAAAAAGTAAATGGTTAAACTGTGATACATAATACCGTGGAATACTACTAAACAATAAATGGAACAAACTATTACTACACACAAAACCCCAGATGAATCTCCTGGGAATTATTCTGAGTTCAAAAAGCTAATCCCCAAACATTGCGTACTGTATGATCCAATTTACATAACATACTTTAAATGACAAATAATAGAAATGGAGAAGAGATTAGTAGTTTTCAAGGTTTAGAAAGGGGCCTTGAGGGATGGAAAGGAGGTGAGCATAATTATAAGCCAATAGGAGGGGTCCTAGTGGTAACAGAACTTCTATATCTTGATTATGGTGGTGGGTACATGAAACTAAATATAGTATAATGCTAAAATTGTATAGAACTGAATG
The DNA here is from genome assembly GCF_030028045.1 of Hippopotamus amphibius kiboko. NCBI lineage: Eukaryota > Metazoa > Chordata > Mammalia > Artiodactyla > Hippopotamidae > Hippopotamus > Hippopotamus amphibius. The sequence goes on along the minus strand of NC_080203.1, from coordinate 61,394,062 downwards.
TATTCACACACACAGACACACACACACACACATACACACACACACACACGCAGTGAAATCTGAATAAGGCCAAAGGATTTAGTCAATATCAGTTTTTTGGTTGTGATATCAGCCTATAATTTTGCAAGATTTTATCATTCATTGGAACTCATAAATTGGGAGGAACACAAGATGTCTGTATTATTGTATACAATGGTCTCAATATAAAAAAGAAAGCATAGAGGTAATGTAATTTAAAAAATCTTAGCTCTTTTACCAATTACAGAAAATTTTTCTAGTAGGGCACAAAATCTTTGCCAACTATGCATATTATGCAGATAGTAAAGGATAATCTTTCAAACAGTAGGCAAAGTCTTTAATGAATAATCAAGGAAACATTCATCAAATTGAGCAAATTTTGTTAACATTTTAATGCATTCCACAGTTTCTTTTCAGACTCAGATATGACAGACTAAGGCAAATAACATTCATTTATATATTATTGTTATGATCTTCATATTTGGAACAAAGTGAAATTTACTATAGGTTAGAGTTGTTTCTCTCAGGGTGTCCATGAGATCAAACAATTTTCATACTAATACTAAGATATTATTTATCTTAACATGCAGTGTGTTCATCATAACTATCTTCAAATGAAGCAATAAAAACAATTTAATTTTTCATTTTTGAATATAGGAAATATCAATAGTTATAAACCATAATAAACAAGATATCTTTGGGTTTTCTGTATATTTGCTGACTCTAGACTTTGACATGCTGTGTTCTCCCCAGATTGACTTCTTCTTCCAGCCAAAATGGAGTAAAAGGGTTGAAATTTACTCCCTCATCTAAATAGCAACAACTGAAAAAAAAATAGAAAAAATCAATGAAACTTTTTTTTTAAGACAGAAATCTTTGAGAGATAGGAAACAAATGAGGTGTGCCTTAAAACTTCACCAGCTTATTGCCTTGAAGAGTGTTTCTAGGCTGCAACACAGAGACAAGAAACCCAGGTGAAGCCCAGCAGATTCTCAGTTAAGGAGATGGATCTGAGAGTCCAAGGAGACAAATGTAGTCCAAGGAGGTTTGTAGGACAGAGTACAAGAAGAGAGAGAATTTCACAGTGAGAACTCTAAACATGCAGAAGATCTCCACAATTACACAGCAGAGTACTGATCAGTACATGTGTGTGAGTAAGCTACCTAAGGCTAGCAGAAAAAAACCAAATCAGTTTAGAGGGAAAAGCACCCAGTGCTCCAGCAAAGAAAAGAATAATGCCTGTTCCCATCAGCCAGACTGGAAAGTCTCACAGGATATTAAACAGAGTTATCAGAATGGTCTTGCCTGGATTCAGAGCTCAAGATGGCAGAGTTCACCCCCTTCTGATGAAAATACCAAAATCACAACTAAATGCTGAACAACTATTGATAAAAAAACACTGGAGCCTACCAAAAAGATACCCTACATCCAAAGACAAAAGTAAGCCACAGCAACATGGTAGGAGGGGTGCAACTGTGATAAAAACAAATCCCATACTTGCCAGGTGGGTGACCCACAAACTGGAAAACAATTATACCACAGAAGTTATCCCGCAGGAGTGAAAGTACCAAGTCCCATATCAAGCTTCCCAGCCTGGCAGTCTGGCAACAGGAGGAGGAGTCCCCAGGGAATCTCACTTTGAAGGCCAGCAGGGTTTGATCACAGGACTTGCACAGGACTGGGGGAAACAGAAACTCCAAACACAAAAAAATGAAAAATCTACCCAAACACAGCACTAAAGATGGGCATTAAATGACAAGTGAAGAGAAAAAAAGAGGAAGGGAAGAAAAAAAGACCTACAAAAACAAACCCAAAACAATTAAGAAAAAGGCAATAGGAATATGCACATCAATAATTACCTTAAATGCAAATGGATTAAATTCTCCAACCAAAAGACACAGACTGGCTGAATGGATACAAAACCTAGACATGTGTATACACTGTCTACAAGAAACCCACTTCAGACCTAGGGACACATACAAACTGAAAATGAGGGGATGGAAAAAGGTATTCCACACAAATGGAAATCAAATGAAAGCTGGAATAGCAATACTTACATCAGACAAAATAGACTTTAAAATAAAGACTGTTATAAGAGACAAATATGGAAGCTACATGATGATCAATCCAAGAAGGAGATATAATTATTGTAAATATATGAGGATGAGTCAAAAATTATCTGCATTCTGGCTGTAGAATTTACTTTAACTTTTAGAAAAGACAAATACATCATTTTTGACATAATCTCCTTGCTTTTCAATACACTTTGTCCATCTGTCAACAAGCTTTTGTATTCCCTCATTAAAAAATGTTTTAGGCTGAGCTGCAAGCCACAAATGCACTGTTGTCTTCATTTCTTTATCAGAAGTGAATCTTCATACTCATAGGGCTGCTTTCAGGGGACCAAACAGGTGAAAATCCAATGGAGCAAGATCAGTACTATAGGGAGGGTGCTTTAACACCTCAAAACAAAGATTTTGTAGAGTATCGACAGTGTGGGCAGAAGCATGTGGACGTGCATTGTCATGCAAGATCACAGTGCCCTTGGATAGCAGTCCTCTGCATTTAATCCAAAGTTTAGGCCTCAGCTCTTCAATAGCATCTCTATCCATTCATACACACTTTTTCACAACAAAACACTTTCTCCATACTGCGCACAAAGTCTTTGATAAATAATGGCACCAGATACATCCTTACACCATAAAAAATGAATAACTGCACACTGCTCTTCTTTCATGCAAATCACCAGTGGGGCATCCATTTTTGCTCTCACCGCAATTACAGATGACCTGATGCAACATGTTCAAACCTGCCCAGCAGTGACTGGGGAGACAGTAGCCTTGAAAAGAAAGCACTGATAAGAGAGTTTGGCCAACAGAAGTTTTAACATAACCAGTGCAGATAATTTTTGACTCACCCTCATATATGCACCCAACATAGGAGCACCTCAATATATAAGGCAAACACTAACAACCATAAAGGGAGAAATTGACCATAACACAATAATAGTGGGGGACATTAACACCCCCACTTCATCAATGGACAGATCATTCAGACAGAAAATCAATAAGGAAACACAGGCCTTAAATGACACATTAGACCAGATGCAGTTAATTCATATTTATAGAGCATTCCATCCAAAAGCAGCAGAATACACATTTTCTGCATACGCACATGGAACATTCTCCAGGATTGACCACATGCTGAGCTACAAGGCAAGCCACAGTAAATTTTAAAAAATTGAAATCATATTAAACATCCTTTGCAACCACAACACTCTGAGACTAGAAATAAACAATAAGAAAAAAAAAACTGTTAAAAAAAAAGAAATGTATATTGATACAGCCACTATGGAGAACAGTATGGAGGTTCCTTGCAAAACTAAAAATAGAGTTACCATATGACCCAGCAATCCCACGGCTGGGCATATACCCAGAGAAAACCATAATTCAAAAAGACACATGCACTCCAATGTTCATTGCAGCACTATTTACAGTAGCCAGGACATGGAAGCAACATAAATGTCCATCAACAGATGAATGGATGAAAAAGATGTGGTACATGTATACAATGCAAATTTACTCAGCTGTAAAAGCAATGAAACTGGAACATTTGTAGAGACATGGATGGACCTAGAGACTGTCACACAGAGTGAAGTGAAGTCAGAAAGAGAAAAAAAATTTGGTATATTAACACATATATGTAGAATATAGAAAAATGGTACAAATCAACAGGTTTGCAAGGCAGAAATAGAGACACAGATGTAGAGAACAAACATATGGACACCAAGTGGGGAAAGCAGGGAGGGTTGGGGGGGAATGAATTGGGAGATTGGGATACCAAATTGTACACTCTAAATATATGCAGTTTATTGTCTGTTAACTGTATCTCAATAAAAATTCTTAAAAAATAAATAAACTCATGGAGGCTAAACAAGATGCTACTAAACAACCAATGGATCACTGAAGAAATCAAAGAGGAAATGAAAAAATACCTACAGACAAATGAAAATGAAAGCACAGCAATGCAAAATCTATGGGATACAGCAAAAGCAGTTCTAAGAAAAAAGATTATAGCAATACAATCTTACCTCAGGAAACAAGAAAAATCTCAAACAACCTAACCCTACACTTAAAGCAAGAACAGAAAGAAGAACAAACAAAACATAAAGTTAGTAGCGGGATAGAAATCATAAAAATCAGAGCAGAAATAAAAGAAATAGAGAAAAAGAAAAAAAATAGCAAAGATCAATGGAAATAAAAGCTGGTTTTTGAGAAGATAAACAAGATTGATAAGTGTTTAACCAGACATCAGGAAATAAAAGGGAGATAACTCAAATCAATAAAATTAGAAAGGAAAAAGAAGTTGCAACTGACACCACAGAAATACAAAAGATCATGAGACTACTAAAAACAACTGTATGCCAATAAAATGGACAACCTGGAAAAAATGGACAAATTTGTAGAAAAGTACAATCTCCCAAGAATCAAACAGGAAGAAATAGAAAATATGAACAGACCAATCACAGGTACTGAAATTGAAATGGTAATTTAAAAACTCCCAACAAACAAAAGTACAGGATCAGAAGGCTTCACAGGCATTTTCTATCAAATATTTAAAGAGCTAACACTTATCCTTCTGAAACTGTTTCAAAAAGATTTAGAGGAAGGAAATCTCCCAAACTCATTCTATGTTGCCACCATCATCCTGATATCAAAAGCAGAAAAGATACCCCAAAAAAGAAAATTACAGGCCAATATCACAGATGAACATAGATACAAAAATCCTCAACAAAATACTAGCAATCTGAATCCAACAATACCTCAAAAGGATCATACACCATGATCAAGTAGGATTTATCCCAGAGATGCAAGGATGTTTCAATATCCACAAGTCAATCAATGTGATACACCATATCAACAAATTGAAGAATAAAAACCATATAATCATCTCAATAGGTACAGAAAAATCTTTTAACAAAATTCAACATGCACTTATGATAAAAAATTCCCAGAAAGTGGGCATAGAAGGAACATACCTTAACATAATAAAGGCCATATACAGAAAACCTACAGCTAATATACTCAATTTTGAAAAGCTGAAAGCATTTCCTCTAAGATTAGGAACAAGACAAGGATGTCCACTCTCACCAGTTTTATTCAACATAGTTTTGGAAGTCCTAGCTATGGCAGATAAGAAAAAGAAATAAATGGAATTCAAACTGGAAAAGAAGTTAAACTGTCACTGCAGATGACATGACACTATACACATAAAATCCTAAAGACACTACCAGAAAACTACCAGAGCTCATCAATGAATCTGGTAAAGTTGCAGGTTACAAAATTAATACACAGAAATCTCTTGCATTTCTACACACTAACAATGAAAGATCAGGAAGAGAAATTCAAGTAACAATCCCATTTATTATCACACCAAAAAAGGATAAAATACCTATGAATAAACCTACCTAAGGAGGCAAAATACCTGTACTGTGAAAACTATAAGACCCTGATGAAAGAAATCAAAGATGACACAAATAGATGGAAAGATATACCATATTCTTGGATTGGAAGAATCAATATTGTCAAAATGACTACACTACCCAAGGCAATGTACAGATTCAATGCAACCCCTATCAAATTACCAATGGCATGTTTCATAGAACTAGAAAAAAAAAAAAATTTATATGGAGACAGAAAAGACCCAAAATAGTAAAAACAATCTTGAGAGAGATAAACAGACTCCCTGACTTCAGACTATGCTACAAAGTTACAGTCATCAAAACAGTATGCCACTGACTCAAAAATAGAAATATAGATTAATGGAACAGGATAGAAAGTCCAGAAATAAACCCCACACCTTTGGTCAATTAACCTACAACAAAGGAGGCAAGACAATGCAGTGGAGGGAAGGCATTCTCTTCAATAAATCGTTCTGAGAAAACTGGACAGCTACACATAAAAACATGAAATTAGAACATTCTTTAACATCATACACCAAAATAAACTCAAAATGGATTAAAGACCTATATGTGAGGCTGGACACTATAAAACACTTAGAGGAAAACAGGCAGAACACTCTCTGACGTAAATTGCAGCAATATCTTTTTTGATCTCTCCTAGGGTAATGGAAATGAAAACAAAAATAAACAAATGGGAAGTAATTAAACTCTAAAGCTTTGCACAGCAAAGGAAACCATAAACAAAATGAAAAGACAACCCACAGAATGGGAAAAAGTATTTGCAAATGATGTGACTGACAAGGGATTGGTCTCCAAAATTTACAAACAGCTCATGTGACTTAATATCATCAAAACAAACAACTAAATTGAAAAATGGGTGGAAGACGTTAATAGACATTTCTCTAAAGAGGGCATACAGATAGCCAAGAGGCACATGAAAAGATGTTCAACATCGCTAAGTATTAGAGAAATGTAAATCAGTAATATTACCTCACACCAGTTGGAATGGCTATCATCAAAAAATCCACAAACAATAAATGCTGGAGGGGCAGTGTGGTGAGAAGGGAATCCTCCTACACTATTAGTGGGAATGTAAGTTGGTACAGCCACTTTGGAAAACAGTATGGAGGTTCCTTAAAAACTAAAATAGAGCTACCATATGATCCTGCAATGCCACTCCTGGGCATATACCTGGAGAAAAACATGGTCCAAAAGGATACATGCACCCCGATGTTCATTGCAGAGCTGTTTACAATAGCCACGACATGGATGCAACCTAAATATCCCTTGACAGAGGAATGGATAAAGAATATGTGGTACATATATACACTGGAATATTAGCCATTAAAAAGAGTGAAATAACGCCATTTGCAGCAACATGGATGGATCTAGAGACTGTCATACTGAATGAAGTCAAAGACAAATATCATATGATATCGCTTATATGCAGAATCTTAAAAAAATGATACATATGAACTTATTTACAAAATGGAAACAGATTCACATAGAGAATGAACTTATAGTTACTGGGGGGAATGGTGGGTGGGAGGGATAGTTAGGGAGTTTGGGAATGCTGTGCACACTGTATGTTTAAAATGGATAACCAACAAGGACCTACTGTATAGCACAGGGAACTCTGCTCAATATTATGTAACAACTTAAACCTGCCTAGGGGGGAAGGAGCAGTTGATGGCACTCTGCTTGCTTGCATCATCTCAGGTCTCTGGGCTCCAAGTCCCTGCCCCACGCTGGTAGGAGTTGCTCCCTTTCCTGGCCTCAAGGAGCTCTTCAAGAATCTGAGAAGGAAGCAGTTGGGGGCACGGTGCCTGCGAGCTGGGGCACATGCCACGGACATCTTCCATCCCCCCGTCCCTCCCTGAGCTTGTGGTCAGAACAGAGCTGAGAGACTAGAGGAGAAAGGAAACTCGCCCTTGGGCTAATGCCCATACTGGAAAATCTCTAACTGACTCTTCACTGCACAGGCATCTGTCTTCATTTTACGGCCAGTTCTTCAACGCTCAAGCACAGCTCCCCATTCTGCCTGACTGCTGCCGCCCTTATTCTGATCGTTGCACACCAGCAAGCAACCTGCACTTTCAGAGACCAGCAGTCATCTCCTTTAAAGAGCTTACCTTGTTTAACATTGCAGTTTTCAAAGCACTGAATAGTAATAAGATCCACCTTGTATTGCTTAAAAAAAAAAGGAAAAAGAATACACGTATATATGTAACTGAATCAATCTGTTGTACACCTGAAATTAACACAGCATTGTTAAGCAAATATACTTCAATACAAAATAAAAAGTTAAAGAAAAAAATAGAAGGGTATCTTGCCATTTGTGACAACATGGATAGACCTAGAGGTTATTATGCTAAGAGAAATAAGTCAGACAGAGAAAGACAAATACCATATGATTTCACTTACATGCAGAATCTAAAAATCAAAACAAATGAACAAACATAAAACAGAGCAGATTCATAATACAGAAAACAAACAGGTCTTTGCCAAATGAGAAGAGGTTAGAGGGGTGAGTGAAATGCGTGAGAGAGGTTAAAGGGATACAAACTTCCAGTTACATAATAAATGAGTCTTTGGGGATGAAATGTACATCATGGTGAATAGAGTCAATAATGTTGTATATCTTTGTGTGGTGACAGATGGTAACTAGACATATCATAATCATTTTGCAATGGATAAAATATCAAATCCCTATGCGTGCATTAGAACTAACATAGTCTTCTAGGTCAATTATATTTCAATTTAAAAAAGTAGACACTGGGAGGAAATTCATCAAAATGCTAATGGTGGTTACCTCTGGGATTGAAGATTATGGGTGGCTGTTATTTTTTACTTTATAGTTTTATGCATTTCTAGTTTTCTGCAATGAAAATGTATCACTTGCAAATTTCAAAAGAAAACAATGTCATTAAAAATGGAAAAAAAGAGTCATGGCTTAGTAGTGTAGAATAATGAGCCTTAGATTAACACTATTGTGGTTCAGCCTAATAAATCTTAAAAGCAGGGACTAAACCTCTCATGAGGTACAATCTGACAGCAATGCAATATACCTGGCTTGGTCAGGTGAATATTTCTGTGGAACCTCCAAAACTATAAAAGGATAAATTATTAAAGATTATGATCACAAACCTCAAAGAAATATAAACTGGATGTGTGTTGAAGGTTTTATTTTAATCATTAATTAATAATGAAACCAGTAGAGAATACAAACACGCACACACAGTATGCACCCACACACACGTAATTAGCCATGGGACAATAAACAACTGCATTAAACAGGATAGAATTTGCATTTTCAAGGAAACGAAATACTTGTATTATTGTGGGTATTCTATAAATTGAGTTATAATACAGCTCTAAGAGGAAAAAAAGCATAGAATCCCCGTAAAACCAGACAAGCCAGTAGGGTGTGCTAGAAAACAGATTATTTTCCATTGAAAACACCCAATAATCTTTTATTTTATTTTTAATAAAAATGTTACATATTTAAGGTGTAGAGCATGATTATATATGCACACATATAATGAAATGATTAATACATTAAAATTAACATATCATCTCTTCACTTAGTTACTATTTTTTAATGTGATGAAATTACCTAACATCTACACTGTTAACAAATTTCCAGAACTCAGTACAGTATGATTAACTATAGTCATCATGCTGTAAATTAGATCTGCAGACTTATTCATCCTATATAACTACAACTTTGTATGCTTTCATCACATCTCTCCATTTCCCTCTCTTCCCTGCTCCTAACTACTGTTATGCTGTTTCTATATATTCAACTTTTTTAGATTCCACATATAAGTGAGATTATGCAGATTTTTTCTTTCTGTGTCTGACATTTCACTTAGCACAATGACCTCCATGTTGTTACAAAAGACAGATTTTCTTTTTTTATGCCTGAATAATAATCCACTGTATATATAAACCACAATTTTTTAGCCATTCATCCATAGATAGTCACTTAAATTGTTTCCATTTTGAATATTGTGAATAGTGCTGCAATGAACACAGGAACCCAGATATCTCTTCAATGTACTAATGTAATTTTCTTTGAGTGTATACCCAGAGGAGGAATTTCTGGATCATATTGTAGCTATATTTTTAATTTTTTGAGGAACATCCATGTTTTCCATAATTGCTGTACCAGTTCACATTGCCACCAACAGTTTACAAGGGTTCCCTTTTCTCCACAAATTTATCAGTACTTATCTTTTGCCTTCTGAAAATAGCCATCCTAATAGGTGTGAGGTGATAGTTCACCATGGTTTTGATTTGTTTTTTTCCTGATGTTAGTGATGTAGAGCATTTTTTCATATTATTTTACGTCTTCTTTGGAAAAATGAAAATGTTTTCTCAGATCCTTTGCCAATGTTTAAATTGTTTTTTGTTTTTGCTATTGAGTTGTATGAGTTCCTTATATATTTTGGATATTAATCCCTTATTAGATAGATGGTTTGCAATATTTTCTCCCAATCTGCAGGTTACTTTTTTTGATTGCTTTCTTTGCTGTGCAGAAGCTTTTTAGTTTAATGTATTCTTATTTATTTATTTCTACTTTTGTTGCCTGAGCTTTAAGAGACACCCAATAATCTTTTAGTCCATTTCAAAGTATTTTATAATTTTTCCCTATAGTTCTTTTCTTTGCAGTCTCTGCACCGGAATTTGCACAGCCCCAACCAATGATTTCTTGTCAAACCTAGAATTGCAAATATGTTTGTTTTTCCTTAAACAATTTGTATTTGAGACCTGATAGAGAATATTTACTTTGTCCTCTATCTCATATGCTTGTTTCTTTTTCTGACCAATCTGAGTGCTTATAACATAGAAACTTGCTAACTTGCTAACTTCTAGACAGCAAGAAACTTCACTTCAGAGCTCTACCCTGAACTCAAAAATGAAAATATCAAATATATTTTTCTGTAGGGCATTCTTGTAGCATGAAGACAAGAAAGAGTTTTTGTGAGGTCCCACTAGAAAAGTAATGATCTTTGAGGCTCACTTTCATGAAAGAATGCAAAATATATGGAATTTAGATACTTAATATTTTTTAATGTCCAAAGCATTGGGATAATTTACTGAATTTTCCTAATTGTAACAACAATGCAATTTAGTAAAAAAAATCCAGTTATTTTGATAAACATAAATTTAATCACGTTTGGTATTTTGGAGACCATACACTTAATAAATGCTTATTGCACTAACTCAACATATATTTACTTAATAGTCACTAACAGGTATTGTACTTTGTGCTGGAGTGAAGAAGATAACCTTAACTGAATAAAAACATAATGTTTACCTCATGAACATTATGTAAGAATGAAACAAATCTCTTTTAAGACACTATATTTTCAGACTCTGTTAAAGCAGTTTACCCTAATACATCAAAGGATAGTGACCGATTTGATAAGCTGGATCAATGAAGGCAGACATTAGTTATCACAAGCGTAGACCTGATAGCTGCTGTGTTCATTGAGTACAGATGAAAAAAGATGCCTTATCTGCTAAAAGAAATTAAGGTTTTGTCTTGATCCGGCAAATGAAGACCCATAGGAAGCTATTTATTCATCAATTGAAGGAAAACACACATCATAAAAAAAGTTGTAAGTTTAAGTTTTATTCAGGGACCATACTGAGAAGTACAGCCTGGGAAACAGCTACTCCATAGCTCTGGGGAAACTATTTTGAAGAAGTAGGAGAGAGGCCAGTTTATATATGATTTTTGGCTAGGAAATATGTGCAGTCAAGTACGTATCTTGGTAAAGGATTACCACTAGTCTCACTCACACACACACACACACACACAAAACCAAAACCAAAACCAAAACAAAGCAAAAATCCAGATATCTCAAGTTAATGATTTTAGTGTTTTTTTATATATAAGATGAAAGAATCTGGGTTTATTAAAATTCTTCCTGAGATATACATCTGACTATCTAAGGGGCCTGCTTGCCCAAAGCACAGACTATCCTATTATCATCTTAATTTCCTTTGTCTGAAACACAGAGTCCTTCAGCCTGTTATGGTTTTAATTTCCTCTCAGAGTGTACTGTTGATTTGAGACTATAGCAGGTTACCACTTAATCCTTGCAAAAATGGGTGGTAAGCAAAAAACCTCTTTGTTCTTTGTTTACATATTTATAGAACCATCTATTTTCCCTTCAATATTCATTTAGCATTCTTGGGAGATCTGGAGCAGCCCTGCTTGAGAAAGAGAAATAATGGAAGTTAGTGAAAAAAATTGGAGCTTTTGGAAAGGTATGAGGAGTAGATAAAAGCAGAGTGTTTCTTGCTTATTTAAAAATTGACTGAGAGGTTGGCTTTCTAGCAAATTAAGGAGATATATGTTTGAATTATTTTGCTGATTCATCACCCTTGAAAAGTATTCATTATCCCATTTGTCTATATGCTTTCTCATCTAATGCAAAATGACTATTTTATTTTCCTTTGCGGAAAAATGATTTTTTTTCTTTTTTTGTTTGAGAAATTCATAGTAACTAATGTATTAACTGCTGTGAGGTTTGGTCTCATTCAGGATTATCTATTATCTATCTATCTATCTATCTATCTATCTATCTATCTATCTATTTATCTATCTATCTATCCATTCTCATTTTCAAATGGTGAAGTGAAATAGCAGGGCAGTTGGGTATATGCCAGTCATAAAAAAGGTTTTTTCACTTGAATTCAGGTAGAATTTACTCTGGGCCAACAGTCTTTCCCCTAGAGTATATTTCTAAGTTCTTGAAATAAGATGAAGGAAATTTTTCTATTTTCTATACTATCAAATTACTGTTCCCATTATTAGAGAAAGATTAGCAGTTTACTTCAGTTTCTCTGTTTAATTAAATGGGAAACAGCAGGCATATTATAACCCACAATATTAAGGAAACTAAACAGCTGCCACTATAATACTCTTTTGTATGCTGAAATGGAACTTCCCTACCCCCTTAAACGTTTCCGGAAATAAGGACTCTCTTAAATTAGCAGATGATAGCAGATGTCATCTAATGAAGGCATGGGTTATCTGGATGAGCCAAACAGATGAGAAAAAAATGGTTTTAAAACTTCCATTTATTATATGCTTCAAATTCTTTAAAAACTGCTCCATATTTCTAAGATGTTTTTCTTGTGATTCATAACCTTGAAATCTATGATAATGTCTTGGAATAGGTTAGTTTGAAGCTCACTTTGTTAGGACATTTCTTGGCATGGAAAGAAACAAGCATCTTGGTTCTTCCCTGCTGCTTGAGTAATTGATGGTCTGAACCCACCAGGGTCAGTTAGCTGCAAATGAGGCAATTATGATGCATGACTTATCTCAAAGTACTTATTTTCCCTGAAATGTCAAAATATCTCAAGAGCATGTAAATTTTCCAACTTTAAGGTGAAATTTGCCTACCGTCACAACTTTTCTTTTCCCTCAAGTGAAAAGTATATGTGCAAGTACCAATGATTTGTTTACTAGCTTGCAGCAGGATGATAAAATGGGAAAGACAAACTATCATCAATTCCAAAGCTTGAATTTGATTTTACAAGGTTAATTCCTGCTTAGCTCTGAATACTTATTTATAAATTCTTTTTAAAAAGAAAGTATCAATTGTAAATTTTTTTTCATATAAAGAATGTATAATTCTTGGGCATGACACTTTTATTACTTTCCCCAGTTGTCCTTTTTGATATTACTGAACCTCTTATTTAAAAGGCTGGGACAAAACTCTAAGGACTTAGAAAGTTACCATGTTGAGCTCCATACAGCTGTTATTTATTTACTAGAATGAATTCTCAAACTACACATCACAAGAAGTATTCCTTACTTTTCACATTTAAACCTATGACATTTAATACACAGATTGGGACTGTTAGCGCCAAGCTTGACATCTTCATCTAGTAGGAGATAAGAATTACATACTAGAGCCTATCCCATCTCTATGGGGTTGAGTTTCTGAAGTGACTGAAGAACTGGGTTATAACAGGTCTTACCTATCAAGCATAATGAAGATATACACTCTGGGATAAGGGTTACATGCAAAATGCTAGTGTTATGAATAAAATTCTCTTTAAAATTAATTTAACTATCCTTTTCCGCTATTGAAATTCTTCCTACTAGTCATGGTGGAGTTTTTAGCAGATGCAACCAGTTAGATTTGAAAAGTTTTTGTTGCCATAAATTTTCTTTTTCATATTTTAAAAATTGAGATATAATTCACATAACACTAAATTTACCATTTTAAAGTGTAGAATTTAGTGACTTTTAGTATATTCACAAATTTGTGTAATCATCTCCATTATCTAATTCCAGAACATTTTTATTACCACAAAGATAAATTGTATATGCATTAAATTCACCACAACTCTCTCCCCCAAATCCAGGTCACCACTAAACTATCTTCTGTCTCTTTGGATTTACCTATTCTGGACATTTTATGTATATAGAGTGAGACAATAAGTGATCTTCTGTGTTTGCCTTCTTTCACTTAGCATAAACTTTTCAAGGTTCATCTGTGTTGTAGCATGAATCAGTACTTTATTCCTTTTAATGTATTATTGTATGGATACATCATATTTCATTTGTCTACTTAGCACTTGATAGACATTTGGGTTGTTTCCACAGTTTGGCTATTATGAATAATGTTGTCCTGAACACTGGGTACAATTTTTTATGTGAACATATGTTTTCAGTAATTTTGGATATATATTCAGGAGTGAAATTGCTGTGTGATGGAAACTCTATGTTTAACTTCTTGAGGACTACCAACCTGTTTTCCACAGCTGAAGCATTTTGTATTCCCATTGCAATATGTGTGGTTTCTACTTTCTCCACATTTTTGCCAACACTTGTTGAATTTCTTTTTGAGTCTAGCTATTTTAGTGGATGTGCTACCTCATTGTGATTTTGATTTGCTTTTCCCAAATGACTAAATTTGATAATCTTTTCAAGTACTTATTGACCATCTCTATATATTCTTAGGTGAAATATCAATCCAAGTCTTTTCCCCATTTTCTAATTGGATTATTTGTCTTTTTTATTGTTGTTATATAAGAGTTATTCTGGATAGTAGACCCTTATCAGATATATGATTTTCAAACACCTTTCCTTTCCTGTGGATTGTCTTTTTATTTCCTGATAGTGTTCTTTGAAGCACAAAAGTATTTAATATTGAGGAATCCAATTAATCTATTTTTTGATTGCTTGTGCTTTTGATTTTATCTGTCTTTGACTAATCCAAGTTCATGAGGATTTACAACTATGTTTTCTTCAAAGTGTTTTATAATGGCTTTTACATTCAGATCTACAATGCCTTTTTATTTCATTTTTGTGTATGGTGTGTGGTAGTGGTCCAGCTTCACTCTTTTGCAATGTGGATATTCACTTGTCACAGATTCACTTGTTGATTTCCCCAATGAAGAGTCTTAGCACTCCTTGTCAAAAATCACTGGACCATAAATGTGAAGGTTCATTTCCAGACTCTCAGTTTAATTTTGTTGGTCTGTATGTCTCTATTCTTATACCCATACCACACAGTCTTCATTACTGTAGCGTTGTTGTAACTATTGAAATGGGGAATTGTTAGTCCTCCAATTTTGTTCTTTTTTTCAATATTGTTTTGGCTATTCTGTATCTCTTGCAATTCTTTATGAAATTTAGGAGGAGCTTGTAAATATCAGTAAAAGTTTACCTGGAATTTTGATAGAAATATTGAATCTGTAGATCAATTTGAGAGTATTGCCATCTTAATAACTTTAACTCTTCCAATCCATGAACATAGGATATTTTCCCATTTATTTATTTAAAATTTCTTTCAATGATATTTTGTAGTTGGCAGTGTACAAATCTTGCATTTCTTTGACTAAATGTATTACAAAGTATTTTATTATTTTGATGCTATTGTAAATGGAATTGTTCTCTTAATTCTCATTTTCCTATTATTCATTGTTGGTGTATAGATAGACAGTGGATTTTTAATGTTTATCTTGTATCCTGCAAACTTACTAAAATTATTTATTAACTTTATTAGGTTTTAGTACATTCCTCATGATTTTCTATATACAAAATCATGCCATCTGCAAGTAGAGATAACTTTCCTTCTTCCTCTCCATTTTGTATGCCTTTTATTTCTTTTTCTTTCCTAGTTGTTCTGACTATAACTGCCAATACAAAGTTGAATAGATAGAAAGCAGAAATCCTTATTTTTTCCTGATCTTAAGGAGATTGAAATCTTTCAGAATTCCATAATTAAATATGATATTAGCTGTGCACTTTTTGCAGAAGATCTTTATCGGGTTAAGAAAGTTCCCTTCTATGCCCTAGATGCTTAGTTTGCTGAGTGTTTTTTAATCTATGGAAGGGTGTTGGATTTTCTGAAATGCTTTCTCTATCCTATTGAGATGATCACATGATTTTTATCTTTATTCCATGAATATGGTATATTACATTGAATTTATATGTTCAATAAATCTTGCAATGCTGGCATAAATTCCACTTTGTCGTGATGTATAACTTTTTATATACAGCTGGATTGTATTTGATAGTTTTCTTTAATGACATATTTTTACATTTATATTCATAAAGGGTATTGATCTGCACTTTTCTATAAATAATTTGTTGGGTTTTGTTTTTCACCAGTGAAGCCACTTGGTCCTAGTATTTTCCTTGTGTAAAATTTTTTGATTACTTATTTATTCTCTTCATTTGTTATAGATTATTCAGATTTATCATTTCTTCTTGTTAGTTTTGTTATTTTGTGTTTTTCTAGGCATTTGTAAATTTCATCTGTCATTTATTTTATTGGCATACAATTGTTCCTAGTATTCCTTTACATTTTTTTTTTATTTCTGTAACTTAGGTAGTAATTTAATATATTTGCAGGAGTAGAAGGAATGCAACAGAACTAGAATTTTATAATATATTTATATTACACAAGTATGTGAAAGATATATCATTTATAAAAGAAGTTTCTCATATTTCCCTCTTTTGTATCTTCCTAAGAGCAAAAATAGCAGTTACTACTCATAAATAAGATGCTTTTTGCTTTAAATAGTAATTAAATCTTTGTTTCAAGTCATTATCATCTCCAAAAACTACCCTTTATTTCATTGTTCAATTTCACTGTATGAAAATTGTACTCTATTAAAATTAAAAGAGCCCAAAGTAATTAGAGCAAACAGAAGACAAATTTATGTGAATAAATACTAGAAGCCCAACAATTTTTAAGTACTGATTTAGTAACAGAATGTCTACTGCACAAACTATTTATTTATATTATTAAAATTATAGTAATAGAAATGAAAACTAATCAAAAGAAACAGGATTGAGATATTTAAACATAACTCAATAAAATTAGTTAATTAATTATATTGAGTTTTAACTGATTTACAAAATTATATTGGTTTCAAGTGCACAACATGATTCACTTAATACATTATAAAAAGATCATTACAATAAAATCAGTTACCATCCATTACCATACAAAGTTGTTACAATGTTATTTACTATATTTCCTAGATGTACATTACAATCCTGTGACATCTATTTTATAGATGAAAGTTTGTACCTCTTAATCCCTTTCACCTCTTCCATCTGTTCCTTCAGCTCCTTTCCCTCTGGCAACCACCAGTTTGTTCTCTGTATCTATGAGTCTATTTCTGTTTTGTTTTATTTGTTCATTTGTTCTATTCTTTAGATTCCACATATACTTAAAATTGTAGGGCCTTTGTCTTTCTCTGTCAGATTTATTTCACTTAGCATAATGCCCTTCAGGTCCATCCATGTTGTCACAAATGACAAATATTTCATTCTTTATTCATGGCTGAGTAATATTCAGTTACAGTGTGTTGGCCAAAAAGTTTGTTCAGGATTTTCAATAACATCTTACAGGAAAACCCAAATTAACTTTTTGGCCAATCCAGTATATATACATATGCCCATTGATAGATGAATGAATAAAGAAGATGTGAGATCTATTGATCTATCTAATCTAACATCTTCTTTATACATTCATCTCTTAATGGGCACTTAGGTTGCTACCATGTCATGGCTTTTGTAAACAGTGCTGCAATGAACATAGGGGTACATAAATCTTTTTGAATTGTTTTTTGTTTGTTTGTTTGTTTTCTGTGGATAAACACCCAGATTTGGGAAATGCTGGATTGTATGGTAGTTATACTTTTAGGTTTTTGAGGAACTTCCATACTGTTTTCCAAAGTGGCTGCACCAATTTACTTTCCCATCCACAGTGCACCAGGGTTCTCTTTACTCCACATCCTTACCAACACTTGTTGTTTCTTGCTTTTTTTAAAATAATAACTCTTCTGACAGGTGTGAGATGATATCTCATTGTGGTTTTTATTTGTATTTCCCTGATGATTTGTGACATTAAGCACTTTTGCAAATACCTGTTGGCCATCTGTATATCTCCCTTAGAAAAATTGTTCAGATCATCTCCCCATTTATTAATTAGGTTATTTGTTTTATTTTAATATTGAGTTGTATGAGTTCATTATATATTTTGGATATCAACTCCTTATCAGACATATTGCTTGCATATATTGTCTCATTCAGTAGGTTGCCTTTTATTTTTTTGGTGGTTCCCTTTTCTGAGCAAAAGCTTTTTGTTTGATGTTGTCCCATTTTTTTAATTTTTGCTTTTGTTGCCCTTGTCTGAGGAGACATATCCAGAAAAATATTGCTAAGACTGATGTCATAGAGGTTACTGCCTATGTTTTCTAGGTCTTATTGTTTCTGGTCTTACATTTAACTCTTTAATCAATTTTGAATTTATTTCTATATATGGTGTAAGAAAGTGGCTCAGTTTCATTCTTTTGTATGTAACTGCCCAGTTTTCCTAGCACCATTTATTGAAGAGACTGTCTTTTCCTCATGTATATTCTTGCCTCCTTTATCATATATTAATTGACTATATAAGCATGGGTTTATTTCTGGACTCTATCCTGTTTCATTGAGCTATGTCTATGTTTCTGTGCCAGTGCCATGCTGTTTTGATTACTAAAGCTTTGTAGTATAGTTGAAATCAACATGGTAATTCTAGTTTATTATTATTTTTTTAATCAAGCTTTCTTTGTTTATTCAGGGTATTTTGCAATTCCATAAAAATTGTAGAATTATTTGTTCTAGTTCTTTAAAAAGTGACATTGGCATTTTGATAGGAATTGCTTTGAATCTGTAGATTTGATTCGGGTAGTATGGACATTTTAACAATATTGATTCTTTCAATCCATGAATACGGTATATCATTTTGATTTATTTGTGTTGTCTTCAATTTCTTTCCTCAATGTCTAATAGTTTTCAGAGTGCATGTATTTCACCTCCTAGGTTAATACTCCTAAGTATTTCATTCTTTTTGATATAATTGCAAATGGAATTGTTTTCTTTATTTCTCTTTCTGATAGTTTGTTGTTAGTGTTTAGAAATGCAAGAAATTTCTGTGTATTAGTTTTGTATCTTGAATTTGTTTATTAGTTCTAATAATTCCTTGATGATATATTTGGGATTTTCTATACAGAGTGTAATGCCACCAGCAAATAATGACAGTTTTACTTCTTTTTTTCTCAACTTGAATGCTTTTTATTTCTTTTTCTTGCCTAATTGCTTTGGCTAGGACTTCCAATACTATGTTGGATAAAAGTGGTGAGAGTGGGTATCCTTATCTTGTTCCTGATCTTAGAGGAAATGTTTTCAGCTTTTCACTCTTGAATATGGTGTTAGCTGTGGGTTTTTCATATATGTCCTTTATTATGTTGAAGTATGTTTCCTCTATTCCCACTTTGTGGAGAGTTTTTTTTTTTTTTTATCATAAATGTATGTTGAGGGCTTCCTAGGTGGTGCAGTGGTTGAGAATCCTCCTGCCAATGCAGGGGACATGGGTTTGATCCCTGCTCCAGAAAGATCCCACATGCCACGGAGCAACTAAGCCCATGCACCACAACTATTGAGCCTGCACTTTAGAGCCTGTGAGCCACAACTCTTGAGCTCATGTGCTGCAACTGCTGAAGCCCATGCTCCTAGAGCCCATGCTCCACCACAAGAGAAGCCACGGCAATGAGGAGTCTGCACACCACAATGAAGAGTAGCCCCCACTCACTGCAACTAAAAAGAAAGCCTGCGCACAGCAAAAAAGACCCAACACAGCCAATAAAATAAATAAATTAATTAAACAAATTAAAAAAATAAATGTATGTTGAATTTTGTCAAATGCTTTTTCTGCATCTATTGACATTATTATATGATTTTTATCCTTGGTTTTATTAATGTGCTATATCACACTGATTGATTTACGGGTATTAAATCATCCTTGTATCCTTGGAATGAAACCCACTTGATTATGGTATGTGATCCTTTTAATATATTACTTAATTTGATTTGCTAATATTTTGTTATTAAAATTATTCATATAATATGTATTATTTTCTTCCTCCTCCTTGCTTTACTTAGTTTGATCTTTTCCTACCTTCTTAAGGTCAAAAGTTAGGTTATTGACTTGAGATATTTCTTTTTTTAACATAGGTGTTTGTTGTCATAAACTTCCCTCTAAACACTGATTTAGGTGTATCCCATGTTTTGGCATATTACATTTGTGTTTTGATTCATCTTAAAGTATTTTCGAGATGAATTATTGATTTCTTCTTTGAGCTAGTGGTTAATTGTATGTTGTTTAATTTCCATTTAGTTTTTTAATTTCCCACACTTCCTTTGTTATTAGTTTCTAATTTGATTTTATTGTAGTTGAAGAATATACTTTGCATGATTTTAGTACCCTTAAATTTTTTGAGACATTTAATGGTAAATATGTGGTTTATCCTAGAGAATGTTCCATGTGTATTGGAGAAGAATGTGTATTCTGCTGTTATTGGGGGGAGTGTTCTAAAGATGTCTGCTATGTCTGTTGTTTTATAGTGATGTTCAATCTTTTATTTCCTTGTTGATTTTCTCTCCATTATTTAAAGTAGAATACTGAATCTTCCAACAATTACTGTTGAATTTTTGATTTCTCTCTTCACCTCTGTCAGTTTTTTTCATCATGTGTTTTGGGCTGTGTTTTTATGTGCATATATGTTTATAATTGTTATGTCTTCTTGATGGAGTCATACATTTATAATTATGAAATGTCTTTGTATCTCACCACAATAATTGACTTAAAATCTGTTTTGTTTGATATGAGTACAGCTAACCCAAATCTCTTTTGGCTACTGCTTACAAGGTAAATAATTTTTTCTATCCTTTTACTTTCAATTTGTTTCTGTTTTTGTATGAAAATGAGTTTGATATAGATAGCATATAGTTTGATTATATTTTAAATCAAATTTTCCCTTCTCTGGCTTTTAATTGAAGAATTTAATTCTTTTATATTTATCTTTTTTTAGGTTCTTTATTGGAATATATTTATCTTAATGACTAATAAAGTAAGATTCATGTCTGTACTTTTGTTATTTTGTTAACTTTTTTGTTTCTCAGTATCTTCATTACTGCCTTTACTGTGTTAGATATATTTAATGTACCATTTTAATCTGCTCACTATTTTTTTAATGATCACTTCACAGATTATCATTAACATCTTAATTTATAACAGTCTAGTTAAGACTAATAGCAACTTATCAATAGCACACAAAACCTTGCTCCTATGTAGCTTTAGTCCCCTCCCTTTGTGCTATTGTCACAAATCAATCTTTATAAAATGTGTGCCTATGAATATAGATTTATTATTATTGCATCATACTGTTGTCTTTTAAATGAGATAGTAAAAAGGAGTTACAATCAGAATATATTTATATTGTCTTTTATATTTACCTAAATAGTTACCTTTACTGATGCTCTTTAGTTCTTTATGTAGATTTAAGTTATTCTTCAGTGTCCTTTTATTTTAGCCTAAATTACATCCTTTACTATTTTTGCAGTGCAGCTTTGCTAGCAATAAATTTTAAAGTTTCTGTTCATATCAAATGTTTAACTTCTCTTTATTGTTTATTGTTTTTTTCCAGTTTAGTTGAGATATTATTCACATATAACATATGTAAGTTTAAGGTGTACATTGTGATGATTATGTACATGTATATATTATAAAATAATTACCACAATAATGGTAGTTAACTCCATCCCTTCACATAATTATTATTTGTGTGTTTGTATGGGGGTTGATAAAATTTTAAATTTACTGTCTTGACAACTTTGAAATTTATAACATAGTATTGTTAATTATAGCTGGGTGTTTGTACCCTTTCACCAACATCTCCCCATTGCCACCCACCATCCCCTAGCAAACATTATTTGACTCTATTTCTGAGTTGAGCTTTTTTATTGATAGATTCCACATATATGTGAGAACATACAGTAATTGTCATTGTCTGTCTGACATTTCATTTAGCATAATACACTCAAGGTCCATCCATGTTGTTGCAAATGGCAAAATTTCACTCTTTTTGTGGGTGCATAATATTCCATTTTATATATATATATATATATATATATATATATATATATATATATATATACCACATTTTATTTACTCATTCATCCATTGATGGACATTTAGGTTACTTCCATGGCTTGGATATTTTAAATAATGCTGCAATGGACTTAGGGGTACAGATATGTATTTGAAATAATATTTTCATTTCCTTTGGCTATATACCCAAAAGTAATGTTACTGGATCATACATTAGTTATATTTTTAATTTTTTGAGAAATCACCATACTGTTTTTCATAATGGCTTTACCAGCTTAAATTCATCAACAGTGAACACGGGTTCCCTTTTCTCCCCATCCCCACCAACACTTGTAATTACTCGTCTTTTTGATAATAAACATTCTTACAGGTGTGAGATGATACCTCATTGTGGTCTTGGTTTGCATTTTCCTTTTTTAAATTTTTTTAGGAACTTTTGTTGAGATATAATTGACATACAATAAACTGCATATATTTAAAGTGTACAATATGATAATTTTTTTATCAGTATTGCATATATGGCAATCCCAATCTCTCAATTCATCCCACCCCACCCCACCCCAATGCTTTCCCCCCTTGGTGGCTATATATTTGTTGCTACATCTGTGTCTCTATTTCTGCCTTGCAAACCTGTTGATCTGTATCATTCTTCCTATATTCTACATATATGCATTAGTATACAATATTTGTTTTCTCTTTCTGACTTACTTCACTCTGTATGACAGTTTCTAGGTCCATCCAGGTTTGCATTTTCCTGATGATTAGTGATGTCAAGCATCTTATCATGTACCTGTTGGTCATTTGTATGTCCTCTTTGGAAAAATGATTATTAAATTTGTTTGCCTAGCTTTAAATTGGACTATTTGTTTTTTGCTATTGAGTTGTATAATTTCCTTATATAGTTTGGATGTTATCAGATAGAGAGATAGATAATATCAGATAGATAAACCTTCATCAAATAGATGGTTTCCAAATATTTACTCCCATTATGTAGGTTTCTTTTTCTTTTGCTGTGCAGAAAATTTTTAGTTTCGTGTAGTCCCACTTGTTCATTTTTGCTTTTGTTGCTTGATCTTTTTGTGTCATCCAAAACATCATTGCCAAATCAGTGTCAAGGAGATTTCCTCCTAGGTTTTCTTCTAGTAGTTTTACAGTATGGTGTCTTTCATTTAAGTCTTTAACCTGTTTTGAGTTAATTTCTGTACATGATATAAGATAGGGATCAAATTCCATTCTTCTGTATGTGTTTATCCAGTTTTCCCAACACTATTTACTGAAGAGATTGTCACTTCCCCATTTCATCTTCTTTACTCCCTCTCAAATATTAGTTGACTCTATATGAGATGGTTTATTTCTGAGTCCTGCATTCTGTTCCATTGATTTTTGTCTACTTTTATGCCAGTATCATGCTTTAATTACTATAGTTTTAATTACTGTAGTTTTGTAATGACATTTTAAATTAGGAAGTATGATGCCTCATGATTTGCTCTTCTTTTTCAAATGGCTTTGGCTATTGTGGTTCCATACAAATTTTAGGATTTTTTTTTCTTTATGTGAAATATGTCTTTGGATATTAGATAGGAATTTCATTGAATCTATAGACATATTGAAGGATAGTATGGATATTTTTAAAATATTAATTCTTCTGATCCATGAACATGGGATACCTTTTCATTTATTTGTGTCTTCAATTTTATTCATCAATTATTTACAATTTTCTGTACAAATCTTTCACTTTCTTGGTTAAATCTTTTCCTGTTTCAATTTTTTATTCTATTGTAAATGGGATTTTCTTTATTTCTTTCTCATTTAGTTTGTAGTTAGTGTATAGAAATGCAACAGATTTTTGTATGCTGATTTTGTATCCTGAAACTTAACTGAATTCATTTATTAATTCACATAATTTTTTGGTGGAGTATTTAGGATCGTCTATATATAGGATCATATCAGTTGCAAACAGAGACATTTTTATTATTCCCTTTCTTGTTTCAATGCTTTTTATTGCCTAATTATTCTGGATAAGGACCTTTCAGTATTATGTTGAGTAGGAGAGGTGAGAGTGGGTACCCTTGCTTTGTTCACAATCAGCAGGAATCTTTCAACTTTTCACCACTAAGATATTTGCTGTGGGTTTGTCATATATGGCCTTTATTATATTGAGGTATGTTCCTTTCATACCCAATTTGTTGACAATCTTTTTTTTTTGGCTGCATTGTGTCTTCGTTGCTGCACAGGGGCTTTCTCTAGTTGTGGTGACTGGGGGTTAGTCTTCATTGTGGTGTGCAGGCTTCTCAGTGCAGTGGCTTCTCTTGTTGTGGAGCACAGAATCTAGGTGGGTGGGCTTCAGTAGTTGTGGCATGCAGGCTTCAGTAGTTGCAGCACATGGGCTCAGTAGTTATAGCTCACATGCTCAGTAGTTGTGGCACAGAGGCTTAGTTGCTCCACGGCATGTGGGATCTTCCTGGACCAGGGATCAAGCCTGTGTCCTCTGCATTGGCAGGCAGATTCTTAACCACTGCATAACCAGGGAGGTCCCTGTTGAGAATTTTTATATGAAAGATCATTGAATTTTTACAATTGCTTTTTTGCATCTATTAAGATGATCATACAATTTTTATCCTTTATTAATGTGATGTATCACATTTATTGATTATTGTATGTTGAATCATTCTTTTATTCTAAGGATAAATCCCATTTAATCATGATGAATGATCTTCTAATGTAGTGTTGAATTTGGATTGCTGATTTTTTTTGACAATTTTTGCATTTATGTTCCTTAGTTTTCTTTACTTGTAGTGTCCTTATCTGGCATTGGTTTCAAGGTAATGTTGGCTTTGTAAAATGAGTTTGGGAGTGTTTCTTTCTCTTCAATTTTAAAAAGTTCTTCTTTAAATATTTGGTAGAATTCACCAGTGAGACCAATTGATTCCAGGCTTTTTTTGTTGTTGGGAGGTTTTTGATGACACATCTTATCTGTTTCCTCATGATTGGTCTGCTCAGGTTTTCTACTTTTTTTCATGATTTGGTCTCAGTAGGTTGAATGTTTCTAGGAATTTATCCATTCTAGGTTATGCAATTTGTTGGTATGTAATATTTCATAATAGTCTTTTATGGTCATTTGTACATTTATGGTATCAGTTGTAATGTTTTCTTGCACTTCTAATTTCATTTATTTGAGTCTTTTTTTCTTAGTCTAGCTAAAGGTTTACCTTTTTTTTTTTTTTTTCCAAAAAAACCAGCTCTTAGTTTCAGTGATCTTTTTATGGTTTTTGTGGTCTCCATTTATTTCTGCTTGGGTCTTTTATTATTTTCTTTCTTCTGCTAACTTTGGGCTTTGCTCTTTTTTTCTAGTTTCTTGAGTTGTAAAGTAAGATTATTTATGATCTTTTTTCTTTCTTGATGTAGGCATTTATTACTGTAAACATCACTCTTAGAACTGCTTTTACTGCATATCATAAGTTTTGATCATTTTTGTTTATATTTTTGTTTCAAGATAGTTTTACTTTCTTTTTTGGTTTTTTATTTGACTCACTGATTGTTCAGATGTGTATTGTTTAATTTCTACACGTTTTGTGAAATTTTCAATTTTCTTTATGTTTTTGGTTTCTAGCTTCATACCTTTGCTGTTTGAAAAGAGACTTTCAATTTTCTTTAAGTTTCTAATGTTTGTTTTGTGACTTAACATATGCTCTATCTTGGGAATGTTCCATTTGCCCTTGAGAAGAATGTGTATGCTGCTGCTGTTTGGTGGAATATCCTACATATATCTGTCACAATCGTTGTATAAAATATAGGCCTAATGTATAGTTCAAGTCCAGTGTTTCCTGATTGATTTTCTTTCTGGATGACCTTTCCATTCTTGAACATGTGGTATTGATTGAAATCTTTTACCACTACTGTATTATTATCTACTTCTCCATTCAGGTCTTTATTCACTCTTTGTTATATCCTCCTGATACATTGACCCCTTCATAATTATATAATGACTTTGTCTTTTGTTACAGTTTTTGACTTTAAAATCTATTTTGCCTAAAATTAGTATAGCTACGCATGCTCTATTTATTTTTTCCATTTGCATGGAATATCTTTTTCTATCCCTTCACTTTGAGCTTATCTGTGTTCTTGAAGATGAATTCAGTCTCTTGTCACCAGCATATTTGGGTCTTATTTTTAATCCATTCAGCCACTCTATGCTTTTTGATTATAGAATTTAGTCCATTTACATTTCAAGTAATTATTGATAAGTAAGAAACTTACTATCTTAGGACTCCTGAGGGGTAAAGGCCATGATGAATTGGGGAGAGAGGGTGAGAGCAAGATCCTGCATGCAGGCTCTTGGTGACCTTGGTAAAGAAACCCAGACATGTTAAATAATATAGTATGGCACCTCTGGAAATCACATTCTCCCCTTACTCCAGCATTGGTTGTTTTTGTTGATTTTGCTTTTGTTGTTTGCTTGTTTGATGAATTTTATGAACAAAATCTGTAAAGTCAATATTCTTTGTCATGTGTGGTCACTTATGTCTCTCTTCAATTAATTGGTTGGTCACCTAATGATTTAATAGAGATTTTCTTAAACATCTGTAACCAATATGTCTCCAAATCTTTGCTAAGAGACCTGTGTTCACGTTGAGGCACACTTTGAACACTCAGCTAGGCATTTTACCACTCTGCTTTAGCCTTCACTTCCTGCAAGCTCAAAGCCTCAAGGTTAGCCACCAATGAGGCTTAGTGCCTACTTCAGTCTTTGTTGAACATCCTGCACAGTGATAGGTTAGTACCTGACTATTTAGATTTCCAAGAATATGTTCGAGCTTTTCAAAAACCTGTATATATCTCTAATTTCTCAGCTTTTCATTCTAAGCAGTTTGATTAGCCAAATGTCTGTCATGACTGCTAATCAACATCTTAGTTACTTACAATGTTCAACAATTACTTCTGATTGGTTTTGACATGCCCCCAGAGAAAAGACTATTCACACTCCGTGAGTTCTGAGGTCAAATAAAGACAGCTTTGCAAGTGAGGTCTTCCAGGGTAATACAGCCATTTCAAATAATAATTCTATAGGAATGGGACTCTGCAAGAGTTACAACCTCATTCTACCTCCTTCAATGCCAAGCTGCTGGTTTTCACTATGACTATGGGCTGTTGGTATTCAAGGGTATCTTCTAGCTGGCAAAGGAGTGATGGGATTAGGCCAAGTAACCTGCTGCAGATCCCATTGTTTTTTTTACCAAGATTCAGCTGTATTTTTTGAACATAGTCTTCCCGGATTGCTGTAAGCCTTTGCTTAATTACCAGAGTTCTGAGTAAATTTATTTTGACAATTTTTACCAGTATTCTCATTGTTTTTATAGAGAAGTGGGTTTTCAGATGTCCTCGTCCTGCCATTTTTGCTGATGCCTTTTTTACCTGAAACTTGTACTTTTAATTTTTCTCTTTTAAATTGAAACATTAAGGCCTCACAATTGTGATGCCAAAAAAAAGTAATTCTTAAAAGTGCTTTTTAGGATATGTGTATAAAAACAGATGATTGAACCTGGTGTACCCCCAAAAAAATAAAAAATAAAAAAACAAAAAAAAAACAAAAACAAACAAACAAAAAAGTGCTTTTTATTAAAAAACTTACTCTAAAAATGAGTCTTTTCTTTGAGAATTCAACTTTCTTCAAGGAGTAAAAAAGATACAGTGTAGTAAAAATAGGCTGGTCAAATGGAGATGTATACATATTTTCATAGACATCAGGAAAGCACAATTAATTTTTATTTCTTTTGAGCTTATAGATATATACTATCAGGAAGTAAAATTAGACCTAACAAAATTAGAATTTTCATCAACAAAAAATTGTTTTGTTATGACTTGATTACTCCTTGCCTGTATTAATTTACATTACACAAAAGACCCCTATTTATTAGATTCAAAAATAAAGAAGAAATATGACACCTAAATAAAATTTCACCTAACAAGCATTGGTCATTTATTGTTTCATCAACATTTAAATAACCGGCATCACACACGAAAAAGACAAATATGATTTGGTGGACATGACAGGTACAAAATTTTATCTCTCTTGTAGATGGGACTAAACAGAACTAAAATGCAATATACAATATTAAAAGTGTGAATTATGATAGTTTTATATTTTTTGAAAAGCAATGACTATCAAGATACTGTTAGTTTTCTGGCACTAGTGACTTCTACTATTTCAAATTCTCAGAATACTTATCAGAGCAATTAGCTACTATGTGTGCCAACAATGCAGACTCTGTTTGGATGACTCATCTCCTGCTCTAATTGTTCTAGTTAATTTCCTATTTATTATCCTGCTTTGTTTGCTGATTATTCTCAATGTGACCTATTTCTTCTCATCACATATGCCCTAGGTCCTAAGGCCCCGTTAGTAACTTAACTTTGAGTTTATCTCCACATAAAATTTAATATGATGATATTATTTAGTCCCCAAAGCAGGCAACTCCAGATATTTTCCATTTGTCCTTATGACACTGAAGTGAGAAAGGGTTTATATGAAGCTTTCTTGTCTAACAGGGGTTCTGTAGATGATAGGGAAGTGGCAGGGTGTATTAAAAAAAAAAGAGGTAGGTGAAGAATCTATGATAACTGCTTCATCCAAATAGGTTCTCAGCTCTCAGTAGATAGGTTTATTTTCACCTTTCTCTAGGAACTCCTGTACTACTACAATCTTCTTTCAGATAGTAGATGACTTGCAATATCACACAAATTTTACCAAGGCAAAGATAAATTAAATCATATTTTTTAAGGATGCATTGTCTGTTGAGAATATTTTTGCACTTTTGATAGAAGTATTAACCCATTCTTAACCCAGGTAAAAATATTAAAAATATAATGAATACAGAAAATCTCTCTAATTTGGACTAGCATGAAAGTATAAACTAAATTATTTGTTTTAAGTAACAAATGTGTTAATTTCAACTGCATATCATTCCTAGAACTGGGCTAACAGTGTTGCAAATTTCAGGTTCTCAAGATATTTGCCTTAATGGTTTATTATAATTGTTGTATCAGGTATTTGTATGTATATTAGTACTTCTAAAATGACATACATTTAAAATAGTTATGCTTGTACTAATGCATTCAGAAAACTACACCTGACTGTTATTAATCACATATATATGTGCCAGGTCCCATGGAAATGGAGTTAAGTTAAAATGGTCGTAACTCTCTACTCTCAATCTACTGTGAAAGACAAAAAAAAAAAAAAAAGAAAGAAAGTAAGGGTTGCTACTAAAGCTCAGAAGAAAGGCATGTAACCCAGACATAGAGGACATTTAATGCAGAGAAATACATGGAGTTGCCTGCTCTGGATACTAAATAATATTATATGAACTCATAAAGAGATAAGCTCAAAATTCAGTTATATTCTAGGCAGAGGGAACAATATATGCAACCACCCAGAGACCTAAGAGAACATGGCACATTCAAGAAATACAAATAGTTCAGGATGGATGCAGCATAGATGGAGGGAGGATTGATGTCAAAAGACAGACACAGGTTATATGTGGGGCAGTGGTAGAGGATGAGTCTGGCCAGGTAGGTAGGATCTAGGAGATAACAAAGGGCTTTGTATACCATATTAAGGAGTAATGATTTATACTGAAATTGATGTAGAGGTATTGAAGCATCTTAAGGAAAAGAGTACCCTAATCAGACCCAAGTTTCAAAACATATGTAATACTGTTATTCCAGAGTAATTTGTTATAGCAGCACAAGCTAAGACAGAAATTGGTACCAAGAAGTGGAGTGCTGCAGTAACAAACACCTAAAAATTTGAAAGTGTTTTTGGAGATATGGAACAGTTAGAGGGTGGAGGAATTTTAAGGTACATGCTAGAAAAAGTTGGTATTGCCATGAAGCAACTGTTAAAGTTGATAGTGGTGAGGGTTCAGAAAGAGGTTAACTGGAAAGAAAGCTTACATTTTCTTAGAAAATGCCTAAATCATCAGGAAAAGAATACTGCTAAAAATATGGATGGGCTATTCTGGTGACATCTCAGAAAGAAATGAGGAAACTGATGGAAACTGGAGTAAAGGTGCTCCTTGTTATAAAGTAGCAAACAACTTGGTTGAACTGCATTTGTATTCTAATGTTTTATGGAAGGTAGAAATTGTGAGTGATGAAACTGGATGTTTAACTGAAGAGATTTCTAAGCAAAGTGTTGAAGAAGTGACTTGGTTCCTCTTGGCTGCTACAGTAAAATGCAAAAAGAGAAACAAACTGCAGAAAGAATTGTTGAGCAGAAAGGAGGCAGAATATAAAGATTAGGAAAATCTGAGACTGACCATGTTACAAAAAAAAAAAAAAATGAAAAAAAGAAAAAAACATTTTGAAGAGAACACTAGTTATGTGTGGTCAACTGATAAGAATTTTAGAGTGGGTGTGAAACACAAAACTAATTAGCCACCCCAGTAGGAACATGCCAATTTGAGCTGAAGTGGACAGAGAAAGCAGGTTGGAATGAAGTAAGGCTGTCAAACTTCTTGGATTTACAGGATGAGATCATAGAGCCATTTAGATGTTTAAGTGGGCAGTTGTTTCAGAAAAGGGAAGAATAATTCTGAAGGCAACTCAGAGATTATCAAGTTTGCTGCCCCAAGTTTTTATATTTTTACTTTTACTTTTTAAGAACCTTTTTTGAGATACAATTGACATACAATAAACTGCATATACTTAAAGTGTACAATTTGATTTTTTCTTATTAGTAATGTATATATGGCAATCCCAATCTCACAATTTATTACCCCCCAACCCTCCCCACTTTAACTACTTGGTGTCCACATGTTTGTTCTCTACATCGATGCCTCTATTTCTGCCTTGCAAACCGGTTGATTTGTACCATTTTTCTACATTCCACATATATGTGTTAATATATGATATTTGTTTTTCTATTTCTGACTCACTTCACTCTGTATGACAGTCTCTAGGTCCATCCATGTCTCTACAATGTCCCAATTTCATCCCTTTTTACAGCTGAGTAATATTCCATTGTATATATGTACCACATCTTTTTTATCTGTTCATCTGTTGATGGACATTTAGGTTGCTTCCATGTCCTGGCTACTGTAAATAGTGCTGCAATGAACACTGGAGTGCATGTGTCTTCTTGAATTATGGTTTTCTCTGGGTATATCCCTAGCAGTGGGATTGCTGGGTCATATGGTAACTCTATTTTTAATTTTGCAAGGAATCTCCATCCTGTTCTCCATAGTGGCTGTATCAATTTACATTCCCACCAACAGTGCAAGAGGGATCCTTTTTCTCCACACCCTCTCCAGCATTTACTGTTTGCAGATTTTCTGATGATGCCCATTCTAACTGGTGTGAGGTGATACCTCATTGTAGTTTTGATTTGCATTTCACCAATAATTAGTGACGTGGAGCAGCTTTTCATGTGCCTCTTGGCCATCCATATGTCTTCTGTGGAGAAATGCCTATTTAGATCTTCTTCCCATTTTTTTTTATTGGGTTTTTTGCTTTTAGGATATTGAGCTGGATGAACTATTTATATATTTTGGAGATTAATCCTTTGTCTGTTGATTCATTTGCAAATATTTTCTCCCATTCTGAGGGTTGTCTTTTCATCTTGATTATAATTTCCTTTGATGTGCAGAAGCTTTTAAGTTTCATCAGGTCCCAATTATTTATTTTTGTTTTTCTTTCCATTACTGTAGGAGTGGGTCAAAAAAGATCTTGCTGTGATTTATGTTAAAGAGTGTTCTTCTTATGTTTTCCTCTAGGAGTTTTATAGTCTCTGGCTTTTCATTTAGGTTTTTAATACATTTTGAATTTATTTTTGTGTATGGTGTTAGGGAGTGTTCTAATTTCATTCTTTTTCATGTAGCTGTCCAGTTTTTCCAGCACCACTTATTGAAGAGGCTGCCTTTTCTCCACTGTATGTCCTTGCCTCCTTTGTCATAGATTAGTTGACCATACTTTATCTCTGGGCTTTCTATCTCTGTGCCATTGACCTATATTTCTGTTTTTGTGCCAATACCATATTGTCTTAATTAATGTAGCCCTGTAGTATAGTCCAAAGTCAGGGAGTCTGATTCCTGCAGCTCCATTTTTTTCCCTCAAGATTGTTTTGGCTATTCGGTGCCTTTTGTGTCTCCATACAAATTTTAGGATCTTTTGTTATAGTTATGTAAAAAAAAAAAAAAATGCTGTTGGTAATTTCATAGGGAGTGCACCGAATCTGTAGATTGCATTGTGTAGTATAGTCATTTGCACAATGTTAATTCTTCCAATCCTAGAACATGGTATATCTCTCCTTCTGTTTGTGTCATCTTTGATTTCTTTCATGAGTGTCTTATAGTTTTCTGAGTACAGGTCTTT
This sequence comes from Hippopotamus amphibius kiboko, assembly GCF_030028045.1. Lineage (NCBI taxonomy): Eukaryota > Metazoa > Chordata > Mammalia > Artiodactyla > Hippopotamidae > Hippopotamus > Hippopotamus amphibius. The sequence continues at coordinate 61,361,728 of NC_080203.1, read as the reverse complement.
TACCTCCTTAGTTAGGTTTATTCCTAGGTATTTTATTCTTTTTGTTGCAATGAATAGAATTGTTTCCTTAATTTCTCTTTCTGATGTTTCATTGTTAGTGTATAGAAACCCAAGAGATTTCTATGTGTTAATTTTGTATCCTGCTACTTTACCAAATTCATTGATTAGCTCGAGTAGTTTTCTGGTGGCATCTTTAGGATTTTCCATATATAGTGTCATGTCATCTGCAAACAATGACAGTTTTACTTCTTTTCCAATTTGGATTCCTTTTATTTCTTTTTCTTCTCTGATTGCTGTGGCAAGGACTTCCAAAACTATGTTGAACAGCAGTGGAAAGAGTGGATATCCTCGTCTTGTTCCTGATCTTAGAGGGAATGCTTTCAGTTTTTCACCATTGAGAATGATGTTTGCTGTGGGTTTGTCATATATGGCCTTTATTATGTTGAGGTAGGTTTCTTCTATGCCCACTTTCCAGAGAGTTTTTATCTTAAATGGGTGTTGAATTGTGTTAAAAACTTTTTCTGCATCTATGGAGATGATCATGTGGTTTTTATCCTTCAATTTGTTTGATATGGTGTATCACATTGATTGATTTGCATATATTGAAGAATCCTCCTATTCCAGGGATAAATCCCACTTGATCATGGTGTATGATCCTTTTAACGTCTTGTTGTATTCTATTGGCTAGTATTTTGTTGAGGATTTTTGCATCTAAATTCATTAGTGATATTGGTCTGTTGTTTTATTTTCTTGCAGTATTTTTGTCTGGTTTTGGTGTCAGGGTGATGGTGGCCTCATAGAATGAGTTTCGGAGTGTTCCTTCCTCTGAAATTTTATGGAAGAGGTTAAGAAGGATGGGTCTTAGCTCATCTCTAAATGTTTGATGAAATTCACCTGTGAATCCATCTGGTCCTGGACTTTTGTTTGTTGGAAGGTTTTTAATTACAGTTTCAATGTCATTACTTGTGATTGGTCTGTTCATATTTTCTATTTCTTCCTGATTTAGTCCTGGAAGGTCATACCTTTCTAAGTATCTGTCTATTTCATCCAGGTTTTCCTTTTTATTGGCATATAACTGCTTGTAGTTGTCTCATATGGTGTTTTTTATTTCTGTAGTGTCCCTTGTAACTTCTCCTGTTTCCTTTCTAATTTTATTGATTTGAGTCCTCTCCCTCATTTTCTTGGTGACTCTTGCTAGTGGTTAATCAATTTTATTTATCTTCTCAAAGAACAAGCTTTACATTTTATTGATTTTTGCTGTTTTTTTCTTTGTTTCTATTTCATTTATTTCTTCTCTGATCTTTATGATTTCTCTGCTTCTACTAACTTTGGGTTTTGTTTGCTCTTCTTTTTCTCGTTTCTTTAGGTGTAAGGTTAGATTGTTTATTTGGGATTTTTCTTGTTTCTTGAGGTAAGATGGTATTGCTATAAACTTCCCTCTTAGAACTGCCTTTACTGTATCCCATAGGTTTTGGATCATTGTGCTCTCATTGTCATTTGTCTCTAGGTATCTTTTGATTTCCTTTTTGATTTCCTCAGTGATCTCTTGGTTATTTGGTAGTGTATTGTTTAGCCTGCATGTGTTTGTGTTTTTTATACTTTCTTTTCCTGAAATTGATTTCTTATCTCATAGTGTTGTGGTTGGAAAAGATGCTGGATACAATTTCAAATTTTAAAATTTACCAAAGCTTGATTTGTGACCCAAAACGTGATCTATCCTGGAGAATGTTCCAGGTGCACTTGAAAACAAAGTGTAATCTGCTGTTTTTGTTTGTAATGTCATATAAATATCTATTAAATCTAGCTGAATGGAATGTCCTATAAATATCAATTAAGCCAAGACAGCTAATATGTCATTTAAAGCCTTTGTTTGCTTATTAATTTTCTGTCTGTATGATCTGCCCATTTGCATAAGCAGGCTGTTAAAGTCACCCACTGTTATTGTGTTACTGTCCATTTCCTCTTTTGTACTTGCTACCACTTGCCTTATGTATTGAGGTGCTCCTATATTGGGTGCATATAAATTTATAATTGTTATCTCCTCTTCTTGGATTGATCCCTTGATCATTATGCAATATCCTTCCTTGTCTCTTGTAATATTGTTTATTTTTAAGTCTATTTTATTTGATATGAGTATTGCTACTCCAGCTTTCTTTTGATTTTCATTTGCATGGAATATCTTTTTCCATACCCTCACTTTCAGTCTGTATGTGTCCCTAAGTCTGAAGTAATTATCAATATGTATGTTCCTATTACCATTTTCTTATTTTTTTTTTGTAGGTTCTTTTCTTATGTTTCCCATTTAGAAAATTTCCTTTAGCATTTGTTGTAGGACTGGTTTGGTGGTGCTCAGTCCTTTTAGCTGTTGCTTGTCTGAAAAGCTTTTGATTTCTCTATCAAATCTGAATGAGATCCTTGCTGGGTAGAGTATTCTTGGTTGTAGGTACTTACCTTTCATCACTTTAAATATATCATGACACTCCCTTCTAACTTGCAGAGTTTCTGCTGAGAAATCAGCAGTTAACCTTATGGGAGTTCCCTTGTATATTAATTGTCATTTTTCCCTTGTTGCTATTAGTAATTTTTCTTTGTCTTTAATTTTTGTAAATTTGACTACTATGTGTCTTGGCATGTTTCTCTTTGAGTTTATTCTGCCTGGGGCTCTCTGCGCTTCCTGGACTTGGGTGGCTATTTCCTTTTCCATGTTAGGGACGTTTTCTACTCTAATCTCTTCCAATATTTTCTCAGGTCTTTTCTCTCTCTCTTCTCCTTCTGGAACCCCTATAATGTGAATGTTGATGTGTTTAACATTGTCCCAGAGGTCTCTTAGGATGTCTTCATTTGTTTTCATTCTTTTTTCTTTTTTCTTTTCCACATCAGTGACTTTCACCGTTTTGTCTTCCAGATCACGTATTCGCCCTTCTGCCTCAGTTAATCTGCTATTGGTTCATCCTAGGGTATTTTTCATTTCAGTTATTGTGTTGCTTATCTCTGTTTGTTTTTTAATTCTTTTAGGTCTTTGGTAAACGTTTCTTTCATCTTTTCAATCTTTGCATCCAGTCATTTTTCAAAGTCCTGGATCATCTTCACCATCATTATTCTGAATTATTTTTCTGGAAGAGTGCCTATCTCCACTTCATTTAGTTGTTTTTCTGGGATTTTTCTTGTCCCTTCATTTGGTACAAAGTCCTCTGCTTTTTCATTTTCTCTGTCTTTCTGTGGCTGTGGTTTTCAATTCCACAGAATGAAATACTGCTGATACTGCTTGGTACTGCTGTCTGCCCTCTTGTGCAGGAAGCTATGTAAGAAGATTGTGTGTGCTTCCTTATGGGAGGGACTAATGGTTGGTAGGGATGGTTGGGCAGAGCTCAGTAAAACTTTAATCTACTTGTCTGCCAATGGATGGGGCTGTGTACCCACCCTGTTGGTTGTTTGACCTCAGGCTACCTAGCACTGGAGCCTACAGGCACTTCGGTGGTGCTAATGGCAGACTCCAGGGGGGGGGATTCATGACAATGGGACTGTACAGAACACCTGCTGCCAGTGTCCCTGTCCATGCTGTGGGCCACAGCTGCCCCCAACCTCTGCAGGCAACCCTCCAACACAAGCAGGTAGGTCTGGGTCAGGGTCCTATAGGGTTACTGCTCCTTCCCATGGGGTCCTTGTGCACACACTATTTTTTGTGTGCCCTCAAAGAGTGGAGTCTCTGTTTCCCCCAGTCATCTGAAGGTCCTGCAATTAAATCCCACTTTTTTTTTTTTAAAGCTCATTAGTGGAATATAATTACTTTACACTCTTGTGCCAATGTTTGAGGTACACCAAAGTGAACAAGCTGTATTTATACATATATCCCCATGTCCCCTCCCTCCCACAATTGCTTCCCACCCTCCCAATCCCAACCCTCTAAGTCATCACCCATCACCCGAGTTGATATCCCTATGTTATGCAGAAACTTCCCAAGAGCTATCTATTTTACAGTTGGTAGTGTACATGTGTCAACGCTACTCTCCCACTTCGTCCCAGCTTCCTCTTTGCCACACGACCCCAAACCCCATGTTCTCAAGTCCATTCTCTACATCTGCATCTTTATTCTTGCCCTGTCACTGGGTTCATCAGTACCAATTTTTTTGGTTGTATATATATGAGTTAGCGTATGATATATGTCTTTCTCTTTCTAGCTTACTTTGCTCTGTATGACAGTCTCTAGGTCTATCCACCTCATTACAAATAACTCAAATTCATTCCTTCTTATTTCAGAGTAATATTCCATTGTATATATGTGCCACATCTTCTTTATCCATTCATATGATGATGGGTATTTAGGTTGCTTCCATGTCCTGGCTATTGTAAATAGTGCTGCAATGAACATTATGGTACATGTTTCCTTTTGGGTTAAGGTTTTCTCTGGGTATATGCCCAGAAGTGGGATTTCTGGGCCATAAGGTAGCTCCATTTTTAGTTTTTTAAAGAATGCCCAAACTGATTCCCATAGTGGCTGTACCAATTTACATTCCCACCAACAGTGCAGGAGGGTTTCTTTTTCTCCTCACCCTCTCCAGCATTTATTGTTTCTAGATTTTTTGATGATGGCCATTCTGACCATTGTGAGTTGATGCCTCATCGTGGCTTTGACTTGCATTTCTCTAATGGTTAGTGATGCTGAGCATCTTTTCATGTGTTTGTTAGCCATCTACATGTCTTCTTTGGAGAAATGTCTATTTAGGTCTTCCGTCCATTTGTGCATTGGGTTATTTGCTTTTTTGGTATTAAGCTGCATCACATGCTTGTATATTTTGGAGAGTAATCCATTGTCAGTTGCTTCTTTGGCAAATATTTTCTCCCATTTTGAGGGTGGTCTTCTGGTCTTGTTTGTGGTTTGCTTTACTGTGCAAAAACCTAAGTTTCATTAGGTTCCATTTGTGTGTTTTTTATTTTATTTCCTTTATTCTAGGACGTGGGTCAAAAAGGATCTTGCTTTGATGTATGCCATAGAGTGCTCTGCCTATGTTTTTCTTTAGGAGTTTTATAGTGTCTGGCCTTACATTTAGGTCTTTAATACATTGTGAATTTATTTTTGTGTATTGTGTTAGGAAGTGTACTAATTTCATTCTTTTACATTCTGTATGACCTTTTTAATGTGCTGTTGGTTTCTGTTAACTAGTATTTTGTTGAGGATTTTTGCATGTATATTCATCAGTGATATTGACCTATAATATTCTTTTTTTGTGATATCTTTGCCTGGTTTTGGTATCAGGGTGATGGTGGGCTTGTAGAATGAGTTTGGGCATGTTCCTCCTTCTGCTATATTTTGGAATATTTGTAGAAGGATGGTTGTTAGCTCTTCTCCAAATGTTTGATAGAATTGGCCTGTGAAGCCATCTGGCCCTGAGCTTTTGTTTGTTGGGAGATTTTTAATCACATTCCCAATTTCTGTACTTGTGATTTGTCTGTTCATATTTTCTATTTCTTCCTGGTTCAGTCTTGAAAGATTATACTTTGTTAAGAATTTATCCATTTCTTCCAGGTTACCCAATTTATTGGCATATTGTTGTGTGTGGTAGTCTGTCATGATCTTTTGTATTTCTGCAGTGTCAGTTAATACTTCTCCTTTTTCATTTCTAATTCTGTTGATTTGTAACTTCCCCTTTTTTTTCCTGATGAGTCTGGCTAATGGTTATCAATTTTGTTTATCTTCTCAAAGAATCAGCTTTTAGTTTTTTTGATCTTTGTTACTGTTTCCTTCATTTCTTTTTCATTTATTTCCGATCTGATATTTATGACTGCTTTCCTTCTTCTCATTTTGGGGTTTTTTTTTTTTTTTTTTCTTTCTCTAATTGTTTTAGGTGTAAGTTTATGTTGTTTAGTCAAGATTTTTCTTGTTTTTTGACTTAGGACTGTATTGCTATAAACTTTCCTTTCATAACTGCTTTTGCTGTATCCCATAGGTTTTAGGTTGTTTTGTTTTCATTGTCATTTGTTTGTAGGTATATTTGTATTTCTTGGTTGTTTAATAGTGTATTGTTTAGCCTCCATGTGTGTGTATTTTTTACATTTTTTTCATGTAATTGATATCTAGTCTCATGGCATTGTGGTCAGAGAAGATTCTTGATATGATTTCAATGTTCTTGAATTTGCCAAGGCTTGATTCATGACCCAAGATGTGATCTCTCCTGGAGCATGTTCCGTGTGCACTTGAGAAGAAAGTGTATTCTGTAGTTTTTGGATGGAATGTTGTATAAATGTTAAGTCAAAATGGTCTAATGTGTCATTCAAAGCTTCTGTTTCCTTTTTTATTTTCTGTATGGATGTTGTGTCCTTTGCTGTAAGTGGGGTGTTAAAGTCTCCAACTATTGTTGTGTTCCTGTTGATTTACCCTTTTATGGCTGTTAGCATTTGCCTTATGTATTGAGGTGCTCCTATATTGTGTGCATATAAATTTATAATTGTTATCTCCTCTTTTTGGATTGATCCTTTGATCATTATGCAATGTCCTTCCTGGCCTCTTGTAATATTTTTTATTTTAAAGTCTATTTTATCTGATATGAGTATTGCTACTCCAGCTTTCTTTTGATTTTCATTTGCATGGAATATCTTTTTCCATACCCTCACCTTCAGTATGTATGTGTCCTTAGGTTTCAAGTGTGTTTCTTGTAGACAGTGTATATAAGGGTCTTATTTTTGTATCCATTCAGCCAGTCCATGTGTTTTGATTGGAGAATTTAATCCATTTGCATTTAAGGTCATTATTGACATGTGTGTTCTGATTACCATTTTCTTAATTGTTTTGTGTTTGGTTTTGTAGGTGTTTTCTTTCTCTTGTATTTCCTGCCTAGAAAAGTTCTTTTAGCTATTGTTGCAAGCCTGGTTTGGTGGTTCTGAATTCTCTTGACTTTTGCTTGCCTGTAAAGCTTTTGATTTCTCCATTGAATCTGAAAGAGATTCTTGCTGGTTAGAGTATTCTTGGTTGTAGATTTTTTTCTTTCAAGACTTTCTGTATATCTTGCCACTTCCTTCTGGCCTGCAGAGTTTCTGCAGAGAGATCAGCTGTTTTCCTTACGGGTTTTCCCTTATATGTTATTTGTTGCTTTTTTCTTGCTGCTTTTAATATTTTTTCTTTGTGTTTAATTTTCCTTAGTTTGATTAATATGTGCCTTGATGTGTTTCTCCTTGGGTTTATTCTGAATGGGACTTTCTGCACTTCTTAAACTTATTTCTTTTCCCATGTTGGGGAAGTTTTCCACTATAATCTCTTCAAATATTTTCTCAGATCCTTTCTTTTTTTCTTCTTCTTCTGGGATGCCTATGATTCGAATGTTGGTGCACTGAATGTTGTGACCAAGGTCTCTGAGACTGTCTTCCATTCTTCTTATTCTTTTTTTCTTTTTCCTGCTCTGTGACAGTTATCGCTCCCATTATATCTTCCAACTCACTTATTCAGTCTTCTGCCTCAGTTATTCTGCTGTTTATACCACCTAGATTATTTTTACTTTCAGTTGTCATGTTGTTCATTACTGCTTGTTTGCTCTTTAATTCTTCTAGGTCCTTATTAAATGTTTCTTCTATTTTCTCTATTTTGTTTTTGAGATTTTGGATCATTTTTGCTATCATTACTCTGAATTGTTTTTCAGGCAATTTTCCTATTTCCTCTCTATTTATTTGTTCTTGTGGGGTTTTATCTTGCTCCTTTGCCTGCAAGGTGTTTCTTTGTTTTCTCATTTCATCTAATTTAGAGTATTTGCTGTCTCCTTTCCCTATTCTGCCTAGTAGTAATCCCTCTTGTTTCTGCTCTCTGCCCCATGTGATGGAGTTGTTCCAGTGTCTTGAGTAGGCTTCCTGATGGGAGGGTCTGGTGCCTGTTTTCTGGTGTGTGGATCTAAGTCTTTTCCTCTGATGAGCATGGCCATGTCAGGTGGTGTATTTTAGGGTATCTGTGAGCTTAATATGGCTTTATGTCATCTGTGTGATGATGGGTAGGTTTGTTTCCCTGTCTTGATTGTAGTTTGGTGTGAGGTATCCAGCACTGGCAGTTGCAGACAGTCAGGCAAAGCCAGGTCTTAGGCTCTGATACAGGCCTCTGTGAGAATTCTCTGCAGTTAATCTTCCCTGTGGCTGAGGACTCTCTAGTTGTCTAGCATCCTGGATTCATTGCTCCCTCCCCTGATTCTCCAACTTGAATTCTGTTCAAATAATCCAGACTTCAGAGATCACTGGGTTACACCACTGGCCCAGTTCCAGCACAGCTTTTGGGGCCAACTCCAGGGAGGGCATGAGCAAGGGTGAGGGTGACTCAGCCCAGGGGGTGGGGGCAAGCCCAATCCTGGCCTGGGGTGGCGGGGCCTGGGTGAGAGATAGGGGCACAGGGCCTGCCTCTCACCAGGACCCAGAGATGGCTGTGCTCTGTCACTCCCACTGATTTTTAAAGTCTGACTCTCTGGGGATTCCTCCTTTTGTTGCAAGACCCCAGGTTGTGAAGCCTGATGTGGGGCTCAGAACCCTCACTTTAGTGGGTGGACTTCTGTGGTATAACTTTTCTCCAGTTTGTGAGTCACCCACCCAGTGATTATGGGGTTTGATTTTAATGTTATTGTGCCCCTCTTACTGTCTCATCATGGCTTCTCCTTTGTCTCTGGATGTGGGGTGTCTTTTTTGGTGAGTTCCAGTGTTTTTCTTTCAGTGATTGTTCAGCCATTAGTTGTAATTCCGGTGCTCTTACAAGAGGGAGTGAGTGCACATCCTTCTACTCTGCCATCTTGAGCCGTCTCTCTGCCCCTAGTTTTTAAAAGGGCGGTTGGTGTCACTTTGGTTTCAACAGGCCAAATAGCCTCTGCCCAAAGCCTTGGGAATAGGGCCACACAGAGCAATGTGGATGGGGTTGCTCTAAGCCTAGGAGGCATAACCCCTACTTGGCAGAGCTGCAGGGGCAGGACTGCCACCTCAGTGGGTCCAGGTGAGACCTCCACCCAAGTGGGTCTGGAAGGCACAGCGTAGAGCTGAAAGGGATTATTTTTGAGCCTAAGAGCTCATTAAGTTTGCCTTGCTAGATTTTGGACTTGATTGGGACCTGTCACCCCTTTTTTCTTTCTAATATCTCCCATTTGGAATGGTAAAATTTAGCCTATGTTTGTCCTACCATACATTTTGGAAGCACACAGCTTGTTTGGTTTCACAGGTTCATAGCTGGTGAGGAATTTTGCCTCAGTATTAATTGTACCTAAAGTCTCACCCATATGTGATTTAGATGATATTTAGGTGGGACTTTGGACTTTAGACTTGAGAGTTGATGATAGAATGAGTTAATACTTTGCAGGCTGTTGGGATAAAATGAATATATTTTGTATATGAAAAGCACATAAATTTTTAGAGACCATTGGTGGAATGCTATGGGCTGAATATTTGTATTTCCCCAATTCATGTGTTGAAGCCTTAATCCCCAATGTGATGGTATTTGGAAGTGCAGCCTTTGGGAGGTAAATAAGAATGTAGAGCTCTGATGAATGGGATTAGTACCTTTATAAGAAGAGACATGAGAGAAATGATCTATCTCTTCACTATGTGAGGATACAGCAAGAAGCTGGCTGTTTGCAAACCAGGAATGCCCAATCTGTTGGAACCTTAATCTTGGACTTTCCAGACTCAAGAACTGTGAGAAATAAATGTTTGTTGGTTAAGCAACTGAGTCTACGGTAATTTGTTACAGCAGCCCAAACTAAGACAAATACTGAACTCACTTATGTGTAGCTCGTTTTGCTCATCTTTCTAAAATTCCTTGCTCAGGTCCTTCATGGTTGCAGTTATCTTCAGGACAAAACACAACTCCTAACCCAGATTGTAGGTGCTAGGGTAATCAAGGAAGGCTTCTGAGAGGAGATATTATCTGAGATGAGTCATGTAAGAAGCAGAGGAGTTATTTGTTCTAAGAAGGATGTTTTGATATAGAAACAGCAGCACAGGCAAAGGTCCAAAAATATAAGCAAATGGAGCACAGATAAATGTATGATAGGACTAGAGATTGGCAAAAAACATGGCAAAAAGTGAACATGGTGTGCATGTGGGAGAGTTGTGGGGATTGGAGAAATGGGTATATATTTCAGAGATTTTTAGAAGATAATATGACAAGACATTGTGTCTTGCTTGATAAGTGAACTCATAGGGATGAAGAGGAAGGGCTTGAGATGATTTTGATTCTTCTGTTTTGGGCCACTGTATGGATGGTGGTGACATTCAGCATTACCACAAAAGGGCAAATGAGCAGATTTTAAGTAGGAGATACTGAGTTCAATTAAGGAGATATTAAGTTTGAGGTGTTCAAGTAGAGATGTCCAGTGAGTCTAAAGCTCAAGGAACTATCTTAGGGAAAAATTGTTTAGACTGTTAAGATACTTCAAACTGTATCTTGATACTACAAAAAATAAGTTTACATAAATTTTAGCTTAGTGCTTACCTAGTCTATTAAATGTTTTAGCAGTAGCAGCTCATTTAGTAAGCATTCGCTGTATTCTATACAGTATACATTAACTAGAAACTACTGTTTAAGGTGTGACTTCAGAGGTTCAGATTTTATAAGCTAGCATTTGGTATTTATATTTATACTTACTTGTGCAAACTCCATTGTACTATAGAGGAGAAGAGAGTAGTTGACAAAGAGAAAGTAAAAATATTTATTTTTATTAATTCAATTTGTTTAAAATGCATTTTTAATAAGCATAGTAGAGTAGTAATAGAGTCTGGAAGCTGAAATTTCTTAGAATAATTTCCAGAATAGACTAGAAGATTGAAGATGCCTGTACTCTATTTTACTTGCATTTTATTTATCATTTCCTTTAATAAGAAAGAAACTAAAATAAAAGTTTATAGAGTTATACTAATGAGGTGGCACTATCATGATTGGGATCATATCAGTAATGATGTCTTTCTTTTCTTCACATTTATATCTACTTCTTACCAAATAATTCTGTTAATATTGCAATTATCAGAAATAGTTCATTCTTAAAGTTTGTTTAGGGTCATAAACATTTCACATTAGGGAGACTTCCATTACAGAGCCTTTTAGAAATAATACAGGTGGCTAAATATGAAGGTTTAGTTAACTAGCCATTGCAAGAGAGGGGCGAGTTGACACAAGAACATCCCAGTCACAAGTAAGCTTTGGAACTTGTTGAATACCAATGGATATCATTAAAACTTTCTCCCTAACATGGTTTTCATCATAATAAATATGCTAGGGAAGAAATGCTGCAATAATGTGGGCCTTATTTCCTCTAAATCATATTTTGTAAAATGCTTTAAAATATAACCATCTTTTATTTGAATGGATGGTTGCTCTTTGAAATAAAATATGCGTTATAGAGGCAGACAAGAAAGGAAAGCATTTTGTCAGAAATTTAAACATATAAAAGCCTGGATTTGTGATAACTATGCATTCTGTGTTCCTGAAACAATAGCTTTCATCTGTAATTGTCAATATCAAAGGCAACAAAGTAAGAGGTAATCTGAAAAAGGAATGTCTTGAGAAAAGCAAAAGAAAGCCTGCTGGTTCCCACTTAGATTTTTGTAGCTAAGGGAAACTCATGCGAGGCACTTTGAGATGAAAGAAATTCCATTCTGTAGATTTTAATGTCTTCTGCTGGTTTCTTGTGTGTAGTAAATGAATGTGCCCACTGGTATGGAAGCTAATGCACTTGTCAGCAGGCTCATATTTCTTATTTACACACAGGGCCACAAGGAATTCAAATTGAAATGAGTGAGAAATACATGTAGATCAGACTTTCCTTTTTACTTGCATTTTATTTAGGTTATTAATTCATAAAGTTCCATTATTTATTGATTGCCTACTATTGACTTCTGTGTTAGGTAGAGGTAGCCAGCAGGTACTGAGACAGTTAGTTACATAGATGAACTCGACAGTTCTTGCCCTGGGAGGAACTCAGTCTAATACTGGACTAGCTCATTTAAATAAATAAGTGCACAGTGTAAAGAGTCCTCTAATAGATGTCTAAACAAAAATGAAAAGAAACACAGAAGACAGAGCAATTAGCTTCATGGGAAAGTGAAAGAAGAGTGGCATAGGAAGAATAAATAATCTCCAGATCAATGTAATGTGTTTGCATCCTCTCTCCCTATGCTTTGCTTGACATTATACCAGAATTTTCAAAGATTAGAATTTCTATTGCTCTTATGGACTAGTAACTGGAGTCCATGTTTCTATCGGCACTCCTTTTACTTCACCCCTATGAAGGAAGTATACATAGTAGGTTTGACAAGATGTATTTGCCAGAAGGAAAAGATATTTAATTATTATGTTCTATGAGATAAGTATATTTTCTTCCTGTAACTCTGATATAATGAAAGATCTACCTTATTTCTGAGTGTGGTATTATGTATTTAGGCCATATTTTCTGTCAGAAGTATCTATTTCCCCTTCTGTGAATGTAAAAGTTGATGGTAAATGTATTCAATTTAGAAATTTGCAGTTAGGTTATTTCTTCAGGATCAGAAATTTTCAGTTAAGTGAATGTAACCATGAAGGGAGCCATGAGCAGAAAGGAGTGATTTTTATTCAGGTACTATTGTGTTTACCTGGCCTACCAAATCTGGACTACAGATGTTGTTTGAGCTTAGCTGGTTTCAATTTTTAACTTAACAATTTATGAAGAGGTTGTATGAAATCACCAATTAGTTGAAAGAAACCAAATGCCTGCATAAACATATATAAAGGATGAATAGTTCCATGATGGAATCTGTAATTCCAAAAACCACTGAAAAGTTAAAGTTTTTTCTTTTTTAAATTGGTGCCAAAATTCATGTAGTAGCAGACATGATCTGAACTGATTTATGACTGTTTATTATCTTTACTTACACACCTAGTGTAAATACTTATATATTCTGTGACAGAAATATTAATCTATTTGATTAGGGGATGCTGTTCCAGATGGTGATGGGAGTGTTAATACATGCAATACATGCCCCATTACATTTTTAAAATATGAAGTATCCTGAATTTTGAGGATCATCTAAATCTAAGGAACTGGAAAAGTATAATAACATTTGTATGTCTAAGGTGATTTCCTTATCTTTACCTCAAAAGTATACTTCTGTATGAGATCATTAAAATGTAATTCTCTTATGCATCTGTTAAGTTTCTACTCATTCTTCAGAGTTCGCCTTAGATGTGACCTCCTCTGTGAAGCCTTTTCTTACTCTCATAGTTAATAATTACTTCCTCAGTACTTGATTTGTATGTCTAAAACACATTATATTGTATAGACATTATTTCTTTGCAAGATGTCTCTACAATTAGGCTATGAGCTCTTCAGGGCACTACATTTTTTCCTGTCACTGGCTAGTGTTTAGTAGAGTATTTGTCGCTAACTAGATTCTCAGTAAATTTTGAACAACCTTGTGGTAGACACCATACAATTTAAAAATAATTAAAAAACTTGATATTTGCCTAGGGAGATCTTGATAGCAACCAATCATCTTATTCATTCATTTATTTTTCTGGAGCATGTGCTATATGTATAGAAAGCTGATATTTGCTATGAAAGAAATAAAAAAGTCTAAATTTATTTCTTATTGTTCAAGATCTTACAAGGTCATTGGCTATCAATAAATCCATGTGCAAATTTAATAATAGGTTAACTATTCTGTTTAAGGGCTAAAAGAATGCACAGACATTAAATGCTAAAGGAGTTCAGAAAATGCATAGAATTATGGGGTAGAGCTCGCATAACCCACATGGACTAAATCTATGCATCGACCTTAGTAGAAGATGAAATCTACTGGAAACGGGCAAGGTTAAGGCAACTAAGTGGGTATGGGACAAAGCCTCATAAAATAAGAATGCCAACGTCAGTCATAATGCCCAAAATGTCATAGTAGACTCATAATCCTGCTTGGTGGACACTCAGGTAATTCAATATGGTGGGTCAGCCGTGGTCAAAGGAATCTCTAGTTTGTACTTTTTTCACAAGGTGTGGCCAATTGACCTACATGTATCAAAATCACTAGTTGAGTTTATTTAAAATGCAGAGGGCTAGGCTCAATTTCAGACCTTTGAATTAGAATCCTTGGGAAATTAGAATTTGCTTGTAGTTTTGTTTGCTTGTGTATTAGATTTTTATTGTTATATAACAAATTGCCACAAAAACAGCACCTTAAAACATTCCTCATTTATTATCTCACATTTTCCATAGGTCAGAAGTCTGGGCATGACATGGTTGGAAAATATTAGATGAGGTTGCTATCTCATCTGTGGCTCAGGGTCCTCTTCTAAATTCATTTAAGTTGTGGACAGAATTCAGTTTCTTATGGTTGTAGGACTGAGATTCTCACTCTCTTGCTGGCTGTTGCCCAAGAGCCACTCTCAGCTCCCAGAGGTTGCTCTAAATCCTTGCTTTTGGGGCCCTTCCATTCTCAAATCAGCAATAGGACATTAAATTCTTCTGGTGCTTTGAATCTCTGGTTTCCTCTTCTACAACCAGCAACCTAATCATTTAAGGTTTTTTTTAATGAAAAAGATAAAAACAATTTATTCACAAAACAGAAATAAGCCTGAGAGTGTCTTCTAGCTTATCTACTTATGTCTTTAAAAATATACATATACAGGGCTTCCTAGGTGGCGCAGTGGTTAAGAATCTGCCTGCCGATGCAGAGGACACGGGTTTGATCCCTGTTCCAGGAAGATCCCACATGCCGTGGAGCAACTAAGCCCATGCACCAAAAAAAAAAAAAAAAAAAAAAAAAAATATATATATATATATATATACATATACAGATTTCTAACAGAATATTAATAGAGTATAATTAATAGTTGATATTAACAGAGTTAATTAACAGCATTGTAGTACAGACTTTGATTCATGATATATCAACATTGGTTTAAAAAAACACCTATGTCAACAAAGCGAAGAAACCAGAACAAGTTGTATCAACATATTAAAAATCAAAACAGGAAAATATAACATGTTTTTGTTTATTGACTTACTCCAATTCACAGAACTACCAAAATATCAGTGATTTCAAAATATGTAAATGTAATTGAAAAATATCTAGTAAAATATCCAGCATTTTATCCAGTAAAGATCAGAGTAGTTAAGTAAGAGAGGTCAGGATATTTATTTTTCCAGCTCTCTGCTTGCTGATTTGTAGTGGGTTGACTATCTACCTCTATAAAAGTCATAGTTCCATTCATAGGACCATGACACTCTCTATACCATCCTTATGTTTTGGAAACTGATCTTTTAAAAATTTCTGCTTTAAAGGGTTTATATAATTAAGGCAAGCCCAGCAGATGTTCTCTGTATTTTAAGGTCAACTGATTTGTAACTTTATACAAAACTTCAAAATCCCTTCATTGTAGTACCTATGTTATTGTTTATTTGAATAACCAAGGACCAGGAATCTTGTGGAGAGCATCTAAGAATTCTGTATCCCACAGTTTGTTTTTAAAGTAATACATACTTATGACAAAAACATTAAAAAATTATAGAAGGGTATGTACTGTGAAAAGTAAATCTCCCTCCCATTCCTGACCCCAAGTTTCCCAGCGCTCTTCTCTGTAGTCATCTGTTGGTATCAGTTTCTTCTAAATCATTCCAGATCTAGTTTTGTCAAAAATCATGTGTTTTTCTTTTCTCTATACTCATTGAAGTGTAATATATGTATTATTATGCACTTAGATTTTTTCCCACTTGACAGTGTAGATTGAAGCTCTTTAAATATCAGTACATCTAGACTCACCTTATTCTTTATATTGGCCATGTATGCACTTAGTGTAAAATATTCTTCCAACAAGCCTCCCCCCCCCCCCAACCCATGGCTCACTTTCTCACTTCGTTCAGCTCATTATTTAATTTCAACTTTTTGAAAGTCTTTTTTCTGATCACCCAATATCAAGTAGTTACATTCTCATCGTAGCACACTATTTAATTGTCCTCAACCTTTACTACTTGAAATAATCTTGTTCATTTATCTTTTTACGTGTTATTGTCTGTTTTCCCACCATACAAATAGAAGGTAACCTTCATGAGAACAGAGATCACATCTATCACTACTTTATTGTTAGCTCCTGAAATAGTGTTTGGCACGTGACAGATGTGCTATAATTCTTTGCTAAGTACATAATTCCATTATATGAATGCTGTATTTCATTCAACTAATAATTTGTTTAGTTTATTCACTACTATAATGCTGCAATGAAAATCAGTGATCATTGTTCATTTATTTGTGAATGTAGCTGTAAGATATATGAGGGTGAGTCAAAAATTATCCACATTCTGGCTGTAGAATTAATTTTAATTAACTTTTAGAAAAGACAAATACAACATTTTTTACATAATCTCCTTTCTTTTCAATACATTTTGTCCATCTGTCAACAAGCTTTCCTATTCCCTCATTAAAAAAATGTTTTCTGTTTCACTAAGAGCCATGAATGCACTGCTGTCTTCATATCCTCATCAGAAGTGAATCTTCATCCTCTTAGGGCTGTTTTCAGGGGACCAAACAGGTGAAAGTCTGATGGAACTAGATCAGGACAGTAGGGCTGATGCTTTAATACCTCAAAAGGAAGTAATCCACTACACACTTAGGTTTTGAAAACTTTGTGTGAGATGGGTACCGAAACAACTCACAGAAGAGCATTTGGATATTTGCAAACAAAATTTGGACTGATACTCTAAGGAAGGTGAAAATTTCTTAACGAGAATCATTACTGGTGATGAGACATGGATTCATCACTACGAGCCCGAGAGTAAATGGCAGAGTATGGAATGGAAACATCCTCGATCACTGACCAAGAAAAAGTTCAAAAGTCAACCATCAGCTGGAAATTGATGCTTACAGTTTTCTGGGATTCTTGAGGACGAGTATTGGAACCTTATCAGGAAAAACTTCAACAATCAACAGTGCTCATTACAGTGAGATGCTTATTGAAGAGCTGCAGCCTAAACTTTGGATTAAACAAAGAGGAATGCTATCCAAGGGTATTGTGATTTTGTATGATAGTGCAAGTCCGCACACTTCTGCCTACACTGTTGACACTCTGAAAAAGCTTCGTTTTGAGGTGTTAAAGCATCCTCCCTATCGTCCTGATCTTGCTCCATTGGACATTTACCTGTTTGGTCCCCTGAAAGCAGCCCTACAAGGATGAAGATTCACTTCTGATGAAGAAGTGAAGATAGCAATGCATTATTGGCTTGCAACTCAGCCTAAAACTTTTTTTTAATGAGGGAATATGAAAGCTTGTTGACAGATGGATAAAGTGTATTGAAAGGAAAGGAGATTATGTTGAAAAATGGTGTATTTGTCTTTTCTAAAAGTCAATTAAAATACAAGAGTGAGTGAAAAATTATCCATACTTTGGTTATATTAAACCTTCTGTTGGCCACATTGCTTATCAGTGTTTTTCCTTCAAGGCTACTGTCTCCCCAGTCATTGCTGTGCAGGTGTCAATGTGTTACATCAATTCATTTGTAACTGCTGTGTGAGCAAAAATGGATGCCCCACTTGTGATTGCACAAAAGAAGAGCAGCATGAAGTGATTCATTTTTTGTGGTCTGAGGGTGTACCTGGTGCCGTCATTTATTGAATACTTTGTGCACAGTATGCAGAAAGTGTTTAGTCATGAAGAAATGTGTGTGAATGGATAGAGAGGTTCAAGGAAGGTCGCACAAGTGTTAGCCATCAAAAAGGAGCTGCATTCACTTCTGATGAAGAAGTGAAGACAGTGGTGCATTCATGGTTTGCAACTCAGCCTAAAACATTTTTTAATGAGGGAATACAAAAGTGTATTGAAAAGCAAGTAGATTATGTCCAAAAATGGTGTATTTCTCTTTTCTAAAAGATAATTAAAATAAATTCTACGGCCACATTGTGGATAATTTTTTTTTTAAGATCTTTATTGGAATATAATTGTTTTACAATTGTGACAGTTTTGACTGTACAACAAAGTGAATTAGCTGTATTTATACATATACCCCCATATCCCCAGCCTCCCACGACTGCTTCGCACCTTCCTTATCCCAGCCCTCTAAGTCAGCACCCATCATCAAGTTGATCTCCCTGTGTTATGCAGCAGCTTCCCACTAGCTATCTATTTTACATTTGCTAGTGTATATATGTCAATGTTATTCTCTCACTTCATCCCAGCTTACCATTTGGCCACCCCCCCAACTGTGTCCTCAAGTCTGTTCTCTACATCTGCATCTGTATTCTTGCCCTGTCACTGGGTTCATCACTACCAATTTTTTGGATTACATATATATGAGTTAGCCTATGGTATTTGTTGTACTCTTTCTGGCTTACTTCACTCTGTATGACAGACTATAGGTCCATCCACCTCATTACAAATAACTCAATTCCATTCCTTTTTATGGCTGAGTGATATTCTATTGTATATATGTGCCACATCTTCTTCACACATTCATCTGCTGATGGGCATTTAGGTTGCTTCCGTGTCCTGGGTATTGTAAATAGTACTGCAATGAACGTTGTGATAAATGTTTGTTTTTGGATTATGGCTTTTTCTGGCTATAAGCCAAGTAGTGAGATTGTTGGGCCATAAGGTAGTTCTATTTTTAGTATCCTAAGGAACATCCATACAATTTTACATAGTGGCTGTACCAATTTGCATCCCCACCAACAGTGCAGGAGGGTTCCTTTTTCTCCTCACCCTCTCCAGCATTTATTGTTTCTAGATTTTTTGATGATGGCCATTCTGACCAGTGGGAGTTGATACCTCATTGTGGCTTTGACTTGCATTTCTCTAATGATGACTGATATTGAGCATCTTTTCATGTGCTAGTTAGCCATTGACATGTCTTCTTTGGAGAAAGGTCTATTTAGGTCTTCTGCCCATTTGTGGATTGGGTTATTTGCTTTTTTGGTATTAAGCTGCATGAGCTGCTTGTATATTTTGGAGATTAATCCTTTGTCCATTGCTTTGTTGGCAAATATTTTCTCCTATTCTGAGGGCTGTTTTCTTGTCTTGTTTAGGGCTTCTTTTGCTGTGTAAAAGCTTTTAAGTTTGATTAGGTCCCATTTGTTTATTTATTTTTTATTTCTATTATTGTAGGAAGAGGGTCAAAAGTATTTTTTTTTGATTTATGTCATAGAGTGTTATGCCTATATTTTCCTCTAAGAATTTTATAATGTCTGACGTTACATTTAGCTCTTTATTCCAGTTTGAGTTTATTTTTGTGTGTGGTGTTAGGAAGTGTTCTAATTTCATTTTTTTACATGTAGTCACCCAATTTTCCCAGCACCACTTATTGAAGAAGCTGACTTTTTTTCCATTGTATATTTTTGCCTCCTTTGCCAAAGATAAAGTGTCCATATGTGTGTGGGTTTATCTCTGGCCTCTCTACTCTGTTCCATTGATCTATATATCTGGTTTTGTGCCAGTACCATACTGTCTTGATCACTGTAGCCTTGTAGTACAGTTTGAAGTCAGGAAGACTGATTCCACCAGCTCCATCTTTCCTTCTCAAGATTGCTTTGGTTATTCAGAGTCTTTTGCATTTCCATACAAATCATAAAATTTCTTGTTCTAATTCTGTGAAAAATGCCATTGGTAATTTGATAGGGAATGCATTGAATCTGTAAATTGCTTTGGGTAGTATAGTCATGTTCACAATATTGATTCTTCCAATTGAGGAACATGGTATTTCCTTTCATATGTTTGTATCATTTTTGATTTCTTTCATCAGTGTCTTATAGTTTTCTGCATACAGGTCTTTTGACTCCTTAAGAAGGTTTATTACTAGGTATTTTATTCTTTTTCTTACAATGGTAAATGGAATGTTTCCTTAATTTCTATGTCTGCTCTTTCATTGTTAGTTTATATGAATGCAAGTGATTTCTGTACATTAATTTCATATCCTGCTAATTTACTAAATTCATCAGTTAGTGCTAGCAGTTTTCTGGTGGCAACTTTAGGGTTTTATATGTATAATATCATGTCATCTGCAAAGAATGATAATTTTACTTCTTTTCCAATTTGGATTCTTATTATTTTTTTTCTCTGATTGCTATGACTAAAACATCCAAAACTATGTGGAGTAATAGGGGTTAGAGTGGGCATCCTGGTCTTTTTCCTGTTCTTAGAGGGAATGCTTTCAGTTTTTCATGATTTAGAATGATGATGGCTGTTGGTTTGTCATATATGTTGAGGTAAATTCCTTCTATGCCCATTTTTTGGAGAGTTTTTTTCCTAAATGGATGTTGAATTTTGTCAAAAGCTTTTTCTGCATCTATTGATATGATCATATGGTTTTTATCCTTCAATTTGTGAATATGATGTATCACATTGATTGATTTGCATATATTGAAGAATCCTTGCATTTCAGGGATAAACCCCATTTGATCATGGTGTATGATCTTTTTAATGTGCTGTTGGATTCTGTTTGCAAGTATTTTGTTGAGGATTTTTGCTTCTATATTCATCAATGATATTGGCGTGTAATTTTCTTTATTTGTGACATCTTTGTCTAGTTTTGGTATCAGGGTGATGGTGGCCTCGTAGAATGATTTTGAGAGTGTTCCTGCTTCTGCTATATTTTGGCACAGTTTGAGAAGGATGGGTGTTAGCTCTTCTCTAAATGTTTGATAGAATTCATCTTTGAAGCCCTCTGGCTCCGGGCTTTTGTTTGTTGGGAGATTTTAAATCACAGTCTCAATACAATATCAGTACTTATGTTTGGTCTGTTCATATTTACTATTTCTTCCTGGTTCAGTCTTGAAAGATTGTACTTTTCTAAGAATTCGTCCATTTCTTTCAGGTTATCCAATTTATTGTCATATAATTGCTTGTAGTAGCAATCTCATGATCTTTTATATTTCTGTGATGTTGGTTGTTGCTACTCCTTTTTCATTTCTAATTCTGTTGATTTGCATCTTCTCCCTTTTTTTCTTGATGATTCTGGCTAATGGTTTATCAATTTTGTTTTTGTTCTTGAGGAACAAGCTTTTAGTTTTATTGATCTTTGATATTCTTTCCTTCATTTCTTTTTTGTTTGTTTCTGATCTGATTTTTATGATTTCTTTCCTTCTGCTAACTTTGGCGTTTTTTGTTCTTCTTTCTCTAATTGTTTTAGGTGTAAGATTAGGTGGTTTATAAGAGATTTTTCTTGTTTCTTGAGGTAGATTTGTATTGCTATAAACTTCCCTCTTAGAACCACTTTGGCCACATCCCATAGTTTTGGGTCCCTGTGTTTTCATTGTCATCTGTTTCTCTGTGTTTTTTAATTTCCTCTTTGATTTCTTCAGTAATTTCTTGGTTGTTTAATAACGTAATGTGTAGCCTCCAAGTGTTTGTATTTTTTACAGTTTTTTTTCCCCCTGGAATTGATATCTAGTCTCATGGCATTGTGGCTGGAGAAGATTCTTGATAAAATTTCAAATTTCTTGAATTTACCAAGGCTTGATTTGTGACCTAAGATGCCATCTATCCTGGAGAATATTCCATGTGCACTTGAGAAGAAAGTGTATTGTGTAGATTTTGGATGGAATGTCCTATAAATATCAATTTAGTCTAGATGATCTAATGGGTCATTTAAAGCTTGTGCTTCCTTATTTATTTTCTGTTTGGGTGATCTGTTTGATGTAAGTGGGGTGTTATAGTCTCCTACTATTTTTGTGTTACTGTTTATTTACCCCTTTATGGCTGTTAGCATTTGCCTTATGTATTGAGGTGCTCTTATATTGGGTGCACAGATATTTACAATTCTTATATCTTCTTGCATTGATCCCTTGATCATTATGTGGTGTCATTCTTTGTTTCTTTTAATAATTTTTACTTTCAAGTCTAATTTGTCTGATATGAGTATTGCAACTCTGACTTTCATTTGACTTCCATTTGCATGGAATACCTTTTTCTATCCCCTTACTTTCAGTCTGTATGTGTTGCTAGGTCTGAAGTGGGCTTCTTGTAGACAGCATATAATAGGGCCTTGTTTTTGTATCCATTCAGTCACTCTGTGTCTTTTGGTTGGAGCATTTAATCCATTTACATTTAAGATAATTATTGACATGTATTTTCCTATTACCATTTTCTTAATTGTTTTTGGGTTTTTTTTTTTTTTTTTTTTTTTTGTGTAGCTCTTTCCTTCTCCTGTGTTTCCTGCCTAGAGAAGTTCCTTTAACAATTGTTGTAAGGCTGGTTTCATGGTGCTGAATTCTCTAAACTTTTCCTTGTTTGTAAAGCTTTTGATTTCTCTGTCGAATCTGAATGAGATTCTTGCTGGATAGAGTATTCTTGGCTATAGGTTTTTCTCTTTCAAGACTTTAAGTATATCCTGGCATTCCCCTCTGGCCAGTAGATTTTCTGCAGAAAGATCAGCTTTCATCCTTATGGGCTTACCTTATATGTTATTTGTTGCTTTTCTCTTGCTGCTTTTAATAGTTTTTTTTTTTGATTTAATTTTTCAGTAGTTTGATTAAGATGTGCCTTGGAGTATTTCTCCTTGGGTTTATTCTGTATGAGACTCTCTGCACTTCTTGGACATGATTCACTATTTCCTTCCCCATGTTGGGGATGTTTTCCACTATAAACTCTTCAAATATTTTCTCAGCTCCTTTCTTTTTTTCTTCTTCTTCCATGATGCCTATGAATCAAATGTTGGTGTGCTTAACATTATCCACAAGGTCTCTGAGACTGTCTTCCATTCTTCTTATTCTTTTTTTCTTTTTCCTGCTCTGTGGCAGTTTTTCCCACCATTCTACCTTCCAACTCACTTACTTATTCTTCTACTTCAGTTATTCTGCTGTTTATACCATCTAGAGTATTTTTAATTTCAGTTGTGTTGTTCATTACTGTTTGTTTGCTCTTTAATTCTTCTAGGTCCTTATTAAATGTTTCTTGTATTTTCTCTATTTTGTTTTTGAGATTTTGGATCATTTTTGCTATCATTACTCTGCATTGTTTTTGAGGCAATTTTCCTATTTACTCTTCATTTATTTGGTATTGTGGGTTTTTATCTTGCTCCTTTGCCTGCCAGGTGTTTCTTTTTTTTTTTTTTTTTTTTTTCATTTTGTGTCATTTATAGTATTTGCTGTCTCCTTTCCCTATGCTATCTAGTAGTAATTCCTCTTGTTTCTGTTCTCTGCTTCCCATGGTGGGATTAGTCCAGTGTCTTGAGTAGGCTTCCTGATGTGAGTTTCTGGTGCCTGCTTTCTGGTGGGTGGATCTGAGCCTTTTCCCTCTGATGATCAGGGCCATGTCAGGTGGTGTGTTTTAGGGTTTCTGTGAGCTTAATATGGCTTTAGGCAGTCTGTGTGTTAATGGGTGGGTTTGTTTTCTTGTTTGTAGTGTGGTGTGAGGTATCCAGCACTGACATTTGCAGGCAGTCAAGTGAAGCTGGGACTTAGACTCTGATATAGGTCTCCATGAGAATTCTCTGCAGTTAATCTTCCCTGTGGCTGAGGACTCTCTAGTAGTCTAGCACCTTGGACTCGGTGCTCCCTCCCCAGAGCCTGCTAGTTGACTTTTCTTTGAGGAATCCAGATTCCAGAGGTCACTCATCCTGACAATAAAGGGGAATATAAGGTCTATCTAAGCCACAGACTAATGGTAAAAGATTAAGCCACACAAACAAATAGTGAATCAAGGAAATATGTACATACACAAGAAATACAAAAACAGCATCCAATTGAACATAAGGCACTAGAACAACATGATAGAAGAACCCCAGAATGCAATCAGACCATTAAAGAGAAAATCAACAAAAATTCAAAACAAAAAGAGAAGCAAAAACAAGAAAAAAAATCCATGAAAATTGTATAAATGAGGACCAAATATAACAGGGACCAAATAGAAAAACAGGAAACAAATATAACAAAGAGCAAGAGAACTACTAGATAGACTGAATATCCCCAAAATGAATTCAAACAATTACAATTAGAACTAAGATAAAGACAAAACCCTATAACAGAAACCAAAGCAGTGTATCATTTGAAGAATAAAGCAAGGAAACAGTGCAGACCAATAATACTGATCAAAAGTAATAAGATAAAATGAAATAAAAAGGGTTAGAAGAGAGAGCAACAGAAGAGCATAGTATGACTGGAACTATAAAAAGAAAATGAAAAAAATAAAATCAAATAGAAATGTACTTAAGATAAAGAAGTAAGGAAGATAGGGAACATAAACAGCACTACGAAAAAGCTAGCTAGAAATAGAAATATATACAAAGGCTAAGAATAAAAATAAAATTAAAAATAGAAAAAAATGTTATAAAAACATGAGGATCCCTTAGCACTATGATCAAAAAACAGAAAAAGAAAAGCTAGATATGACCACAGAATTGATCAGATCAATAGAACTGATAATAATAAATCTAATTCCTTGGGGTGTCAGGTGTGTGTCATTGTACATGCCTTGATATTCAGGCCACCTTTGCCTCCCCAAGAGGCTCTCTTCTGCCTCTGGTTGGACTCTGGACATACTGTGGGTCCTAGGGGATCCACTTAGGCTCTGATCTGACCCAATTCCTGTGTGTGCTTGCTGTCAGAGTCCACAGCTGCCAGAGCTAGATTTTTTTCATTTTTGGGAACATTCATTTTCTACTCAGATATTCCAAAGACAGGGTCTACCTAGCTGATCACGGGGATTTAATCTGCAGTGTGTATATCTGATGGAAAGAGTTAGAACCTCTTCCTTAGTCCCTCTGTCCCTGGTGTTCAGCTTTGATTTTGCCCCTGCTTCTGCATGTGTTCTAACCACCAGAGTCTGGTCCTAAGGCTGCCTTGGATCCCTTTGGGTTTGCCTCAGTGAGGGTTTACTTCATTGTTCATCTGCAGATGCAGGTGTGTGGGGAAAGAGAGGATTTGATAGTGGCTACTCTCCCTGTGTGTAACCCTGCTTGGATTGTAGGAGCCCCAGGAATGATGCTGAATGCACAGTGATGCTGCTGGCCATGGCTTTAGGAAATGTGGCCTTAGTGTGGTTTTTTACTGGTGCCTGGCACAAGGTGCCTGATGGGGAGCCCTCAGGGGCTTTTTGTATTACTCTTCAACCAGCAGATCTTCCTTTATTGTTCATCTGCAGGCAGCCACTGGTGTATACAAAGAATGAGGGTACAATAGTGGCTCCTTCCCCTGTGTGTGAACCAGCAGTAGCACATTGTCTGAATCACAGGAATCTTGGCAGTGGTGGCAGCACCAATTGCAGGGAGAAGCTGATTGGCTTGAGTGTAATAGGAATGTCTCCAGAGATGTCCTTCTCTGTGGATTTCTTCTGGCTCTTGGCCACAGGCACATCAGGCCAGTCCCGGCAGGGGGCTTTTTCTATCCCTTGTCAACTGTGGCAACCAGGCCCAGAGGGGGCCTCCCTTTGTTCATTGCAAGCACTGAAAGAGAGGTTACAACAGTGACTCCTCCCTCATGCTTGTGAGTCAGCAGTAGTGCACCATGGCTGCTCAGCTTTCCGCAGTAGGCATTCTCTTCTGCATATTTCTCCCCTTCTTCCCCCAAGTGTGTCTCCCCACAGCCAACAATGTTTCTCACCCTGAACAAGTTCTCCAGTTCCCACATTGTAGTTCCTGGACCCCCTGTACAGCTGTGAACCCACGTTTCAGTCCAGGATATTCAGAGCCATGGCATGGACCCTTTATGTACTTCTCACACTTTCCCATCTGCCACAGATCAGCAGATTTTTGACTCACTCCCATATTACTCTGATTTGATGTTTTATCTCATCACATACTTAATTTTTATATGCATTTGTATACATAGCTGTTTTAAACTCTTTTTATTATTTTGATATTCTATAATTTGGTCACATCAAAGCCTTAAAAACTCTTGAAAATATCCCATATTAAAATGAATTCCATTGGCATTGTAGAGTACCAATAACACGTAAATAAGGCTGGCTGTAGTGGATGATAATACACATTTTAAACTGTTTTAAAAAGCCAGGAATTATTTACATATGACAAATATGTTATTTGAACTTGCTGAAACAATTCTGGCTTTAATTAGGTTTTGAGTAGCTTCTAAACTGACATACATTTCACTTTTTATTAAAAATGAAAATGATTCATTCAACTTTTAATTGAAAATGACAGTTAAAACAGACATGGTAACAGTGAAAATGGTAATTAAATGGGAGCTACTTTAATATTCAATGCTCTACAGCTTGGAAGGTGGGAGAAAGGAGCACCAAGGAACAGATCTCATTGAAAACATGCCAATATCCAGGGCAAGTTTCTGTCATTTCAGTTACAATAGCTTGACAAAAGCTGTAAGAGAAAGGAAAATGACTTGCAACATATTGGTAATGATAGCCAATTGTTCCTGGTACTTTCAAGAAGTGATTTTCACAAATGTATAAAAATAAAAAGAAAAATACATGAATATATATATATATATATATATATATATATATATGAACAGTGTGGCTAAATTAGAGAAAAAATATACCATTTTCATGTAAGAATTAACTACAGCTGAATTTTTCAACTCAGTTAAATATGTAATTTTGTATTTTGAAAATTCAGTTAAGAAAAAACAAAATGAAATCTTGCACAAAAATATTTTTTCTAGTCTAGCATCATGAAATCTAGAGTTGTGAACATTCTAGATTCCATTGAACATATGACTATTCAATGATAATCTCAGGGTATGATATGGTAATCTCAGGAGAAGTTGAGACACTCAATTTACTACAGTCTTCCTTGGAATATATTCATGTGGAGAATACCCAAAATATTTTCATACAGGCCCTCCTGCTTGATTTTGGAAAGTATGTTTTCTAGTAATCCTACTATCTCTGTCCCACAATAGTCTGCTCCCAGGGCAGCAAATTTACATGGAACTTGTCACTATCATACATGCTTATCACTTTTCATTACCCTTCCTTACTTTCTGTGATCACTAGTCTTATTCTACTCTTTTCCCTCTTTTATTTATCATAGAAACACATAAAATTAGAGCTGAAAAGTTGTTTGAGATCATTAGATACAACCACATCATTTTACACATAAAAAGAATGTTAAAAATACTTAACATGGTTACAGGATAAGTTGAAGGCAAAGTCAGGCTCTGGACTCATATCTCCCAAAATCAATGTTCTTTTGACATACAGTTTTCAACTACAGTTTGAGCCTGTCAGAATCACTTGATGATAATATAAAGGCTTCAAATACTGTTGTTAGTTCTTCATTCATTGGGGCACTCAGCAAATATTCATTGAGTACTATATATTAATGTGGGGGAGGGAGGATACATAGTAAACAAAAGCAGATGTTAAACATGGTCTCTGCCTCCAGGAAGCCTACAATCTAGTGAGGGTGTCTAATATTTACTAAGTTATATATACACCCATATAAAATTAAGCCTGCAGAGATCCTAAGAGGATCATTGTGCCATGAAATTGTATACAAAATGGAACCTAACCTATGGGGCATGTATATGAGAAAATGTCAGTTATGGATTCCTTTAGGATGAACGCAGATTGAGCTGAGAGCAAATACCTGAAAGGAGTCAAAAGGTAAAAAGGGAGGAGAAGGGGAAGGAAAGAACATTCAAGGTAGCAAGAAGCATGTGTGATAGCCCTGTACCAGGAGAGAGCGCCATGTACTGAGAGATGTCTACTGTCGTCATGAGAGAGAGAAGAAATACTGTACACCCCTAGCTGCAGGATTGGGAAAGTCAGACCATTTAGGACCAGCTTTCTGATACTGATACTATGTAGGAAATAGATAACTAATGAGAACCTACTCTATAGCACAGGGAACTCTACTCAATGCTCTGTGGTGTCCTGAATGGGAAGGAAATCCAAAAAAAGAGGGGATATATGTATACGTATAGCTGATTCACTTTGCCATACAGTAGAAGCTAACACAACATTGTCCAACAACTATTCTCCAATAAAAGTTTTTTAAAAAATAAACCAAAGATAAATGTTAGTCCTCACTTATCTGTGATAGGCAATCTTTTTAAAATAAGTGCCATCCATTTAAATGGTGTGACAGAAATGTGGAGAGTGAGGAAAGGAAGAAATATCAATAATGGAAAGGGGAAATAATGGAGTGCAAAATAAATTAAATAGCTTATGAGTAATTTACCCATTGAAAAATACAGTTAGGGGCTAATTTAAATAATTTTTGCTTCATTTCCACCTGACTACATACAGAGGCGTATGAAAAAGTAATTTTATTTTTTAGGGGGAGGCTGTGACATGCTAAAATTTGTGTGCCTGAAAGCTTAGTTTATTCAGCAGCAAAATGCCTGGACCAATATATTCAATTCAAAAATATTTGAGTATTTTAATAACTACGGACTATTATCAAATATCTGTAATAAACACTGTTCTGGGTGATAGGGAGGAAAGCAAGGTGACTGCCTAAGTATCATGCGTTAGATAGAATGGGGCAGGAAGTGTAACGTGCAATTTGGGGAAGAGAATATCATAGAATAAAAGCTGACTTCTGCTTACAGAATTAGTAAAGGTAGTTTCTTTTTGTGAGCATAAATGTACCTTATTAAATGCTAGCTTAATCTAAGCCTATGATAAATTTGTACTAACTGTATTACAGAATACATCCCAGAAAACTTCAAAAGAGTTTTAAACTAGAGTATGATCTCAATAAAGAAAAATCTGTGCATAGAGAAAAGAATACCTGGCTGGAACTGCAGCAAAATATTACAGAGTGATTATTTCTCTGATGACATTTTAGGATTATTTTTATTTTCTTTACTTACTCATATTTCCAAATTTTTACATAAGCATGCTTTTCACATAACCTTCATGCCTTGTTACAAACTCATTCACATTTAAAGAAAATATAGAGAAGCAAAATGAAGAAAAGAAAAATAACTCAGAGAGAACTAATTTTAACATGTGCTGTATTTCTTTGTGGTTAAATTTAAAAATTCTATATCAGTATGTTTTAGAAAAAATGAAACTGTGATATACATACTATTTTGTACCTCCCTTTCACTTAATGCATTGTGAACATCCTTCTGTTCCATTACTTTTCTACTCATTCATCTTAATGGTTGTAAATTTTCTGTTGTATGAGTATGGCTTTTCCTGAAAATTATTTTTCTAAATAAGACAAAGACTTTAAACAGTATAGGAAAACTACATATTAATGCTTGTACAAATCAAGATTTTTTTGATGTCATTTAGGAAGGGCATCATATATTTTGTCTATTTTCTATGCCTTTCTCTACACATAACATATTCACACACACTTAACAAGTTATCAAATAGATTAATTGATTGTGTCTCAAGTTCAGCTACAATGGTACAGATTTCCAACCTGATTTAAATGTCATAGTATGTAAGAGCTATTATTGAGAGAAGAGGGTATTCTGTAATATCTTTCCATTAGGGGCATGATTCATATATTTTAGATAAATGGTAATATTTGAAGAAACAAAACAAACAGTTCTAAGGAGACCTCTTTTAGAAATCTCATTTAGTCCTGAGGTAAAGTAAACCTGACTAACAGATGTTTGGGGTTTCAAACACTCAAATAAATGTCTTTTACCAGTTGTTAAAATTTGCCAGGTCTAAACCTTGCTGATAAGTGCTAAATTAACTGGTAATGAAGTTGGTAGTGGAGATTGGGTGATGTAGGAGCTGAGTCTCTAAGAAATACATGAGAGAATCCAAGGTTCTGTTACATACCAACAAAAAAACATGTGGGGTATAAAATAGGGGGAAGAAACAGTGGAGAGTTGCAGTTTTCTTACTGCAATTTGAGATTGAATGTTGGAGAGGCCAAATGTGATCTTGATGCTAAAAGTCATTCCAACTGGCTTGAAATATATACAATGGCTTACACTTCACATTTTTTCATTAAAAAAGTACTACTGCAGCCTATCTTTTGAATCTAGGAAATTTTTAATTTTTCTTTGATATAAAGCAAAGCATTTAATCATACATAATCCACAAATATTAATCTAGATTATTAAATGACTATAAAATCTATTAAATATCAAATGTTATGTATATCAGCTGAAGAGTTGATTCATTTTACATTGATTATTTGCTATTTTTATTTTCATAAATTTGGTGATTAAATAAAAATACAGAGCCAGAGCTGATTAAATAAAAGTTAAGCCCTTTATTTATGAATTTTAGATTAATTTCAAAGTCATAATTTTGAATGCATTTCCCTTTAAAAACACCATCGCTTTCCATTCAAAAGGGAAAAATATTCTTTGAAAGGCAATTGATCTATTTGAAGAATTATGGTTCCTTTGAATCTGTGGGTGCATCATGGTGTTTCTTTGATTCTGTTGATTTCCAAAAGCAGCTAAACCAAATTTATGAGGGAAAAAGTTGCTTTTTGTTCCTCTACAACTCCATCATAAGCCAAACAGTAAGAAATTAGACTTAATAGCTCATCATGGAGGCTAAAAATATAATTAACACTTATGCGAATGACTGCTTTGGAAGTACTGGTCAAATTGTAGAGTGGACAGATTCACAGTTACAACATTGGTTTGGTTTTCAAACATGGATTAGACAATATTCCAAATTAAAAAGGGGATTTATATCAGAAGTTATTGAAGGATATGACTTCTGGGGCTGGAAAGAATCAGAGGCAGTGTTTTACAAAGTGTGGTCTTTAGGTCATCTGTGTGAAGGAAATTGAATAAGGGTGTTCTCATTCATATTTATTTATTTTTTTACTTTTTGTTTCTTTCATTTTTATCGTGATAAGAACACATAACGTGAGATTTGCCTTCTTCACAAATATTTAAGTGCACAATACAGTATTATTAACTATAGGCACTATGTTGTACAAAAGACTTCTAGAATTTACTCATCTCACATAATAGAAACTTTATACCTATTGAACAGCAACACCTTATTTCCACCAAACTTTCAGCCCCATCACCTACCATTCTGCTGTTTCTGGGAGTTTAACTACATTAGATATCTTATATAAGTGGACTATTTGTCCTTCCATGACTGGCTTATTTCACTTAGCATAAAATCCTCCGGGTTCATCCATACTGTTGCATAAAGCAGAATTTCCTTTTTTCTCTTCTTTTTTTCTTTTTCTTTTTTAAAGGTTGAATAGTGTATGAATACCATTTCATTTCAGGACTCCTTTTAGGTGAGACAGACCAGTGATTTGGGCAGTACATCAAAAGGCTGGAGACTTAGATAGACACTTCACTTTCCCTTGTCCCCACCACTGCCCCCTAGGAAGAAATCACTGACTAGGGGATTTCCTTCAGTCTGAGTAATGCTAGCTTGAGGGAAAAGTTGACGTGGGTAAAGCAAAATTGTTCTTACCTGTTTCAACATGGTTGTTCTTGGCTCTGTGCTTATCTGGGATAATGCAACTTCTTAACTGTATTCAGGCCCTCTTATAAAGGTATTTTGGTCTTTTGGTCTACATGTTTAATTAGTGTTTCTGAGGAAAACAAGGCTGGGACTTGCTAGTCTTGACAACATTCTGCTATCTTCCTGATGTCACTCTTGGGATGCTTTAAAAAATGCAAAATAGTAGGTCTCTCCCCAGACCTAGTGAATCATAGGGAACCACTGTGGGCTTTGCCTGGAAACATGCATTTTTAATAAACAGGTACAAAGTACATTACAATCTGAGGGTGGGTGGACAGGGGCAAAGAGCATGGGTATGACTGTTAGATGGACCTGGACAAAAACCCAGCTCTCTCACATCCTAGCTATGTCATGCTGCACATCCCTTCTGTATACCATGACCCTCCTTGCTCTGACCTCCCCTCTCTTGTTCCTTTTCTATGTAACTGTCCTCCACCTGCTCAAGCTCAGCTAGTTTCCTGTTATCCTCTTTTCCTCAGTAAGGAAAGCCCCCTCAGTTTTTATTATTACCCTCACAGCCCCAGCTCCTCCTGTCTTCTGAATGTGTGCAGAGTAGTTATTCAATTAACATTCATCCTGTCATGTCTTCCCCCACATATATTCCATCCTCAGCTTCCTAAACCAACATGACCTCTGGTCTTTCTCCCTGACTATGGTTGCCATCAGATTGGCACTCACTGCTCTGACCTTTCAGAGGCATCATACTGGATATTTTGTAAATTTCCCTGCTTCTAGTCCTTGTTATAACTTGAACTAAATAGGAACAGAAGGTCAATGCAAGACGTGTGATAACTTGATAGTCTCCACCCCAGCAACATACATGGCTATCCCATTCTACCTCCTTGACCACTTGCCCCAGATCCCCAGTACTAATGCCTTTCAACCTCCTATTCCACAGCAGCAGGAGAGATCATATCTTGTAGGACTGGATGACATGGGTCACGGATGGCTTCACTGGGGGCTGACATAAACTTAGGCTTAGAGGAAAGGCAGGATTTCCACAGGCAGAGATGGAAGGAGCAGACATTGCCAAAAGAGGCAACAACAGGAGTGAAGGCATGTCCTGGGGACCAGTATAATCCTAGACATGCTGTTAACATTATCTCATTGTTTCTCCAAGTGTTGCCCTTGCAACATTGCTTGGAATCACAAGTAGTGCTTATTAAAAATTGATATTCCTGCACCAAACTACAAATCTACTGGCCCAGAATCCCTAAGGATGGGTTCAGAGACTCTGTATTTTCACAAGCTTTCTATATGATTCAGTGAAACTATAAATTTTGGGATCAAAGGATTGAGGAGAACATCTAAAAATGCAGCTTTACTCTCCTTCTTTGTATGTAATACAGAAATCATGCCATCAGTTTGAACAAAAAAATTTAATAATATAAAAAATTTTTAACTAGGTGTACAGTTCTTAATAACAAAAAAGCCTAAGATGGGACTCAAATGTAGCAACTGCATAGAGAAGTTACTACCCTTAGAACTGTGGAAACAAATGGAAGATATTAGAATTATTAAAACTTAGAAACAGTGCAGCTCATGGAATATTCTCCAGGATAGATCACATTTTGGGTCATAAATCAAGCCTTGGTAAATTCAAGAAAATTGAAATCATATCAAGCATCTTTTCCAACCACAATACTATGAGATTAGAAATCAATAACAGGAAAAAAAACTGTAAAAAACACAAACACATGCAGGCTAAACAATACAATATTAAATAACCTAGAGATCACTGAAGAAATCAAAGAGGAAATCCAAAAATACCTAGAGACAAATGACAATGAAAACACAATGATCTAAAACCTATGGGATACAGCAAAGGCAGTTCTAAGAGGGAAGTTTATAGCAATACCATCCTACCTCAAGAAACAAGAAAAATCCCAAATAAACAATCTAAATTTACACCTAAAGAAACTAGAGAAAAAAGAGCAAACAAAACCCAAAGTTAGTAGAAGCAGAGAAATCATAAAGATCAGAGAAGAAATAAATGAAATAGAAACAAAGAAAACAATAGCAAAAATTAATAAAATGAAAAGCTGGTCTTTTGAGATGATAAATAAAATTGATAAACCTCTAGTAGCACTTATCAAGAAAAAGAGGTAGAGGACTCAAATCAATAAAATTAGAAATGAAACAGGAGAAGTTACAACGGACACCTCAGAAATAAAAAGCACCATAAGAGACTACTACAAGCAACTATATGCCAATAAAATGGACAACCTGGATGAAATGGACAGATTCTTAGAAAGGTATGACCTTCCAAGACTGACTCAGGAAGAAATAGGAAACATGAACAGACCAATCACAGGTAATGACATTGAAACTATGATTAAAAATCTCCAAAAAAACAAAAGTCCAGGACCAGATGGATTCACAGGTGAATTTTATCAAGCATTTAGAGAAGAGCTAACACCCATCCTTCTCAAGCTCTTCCAAAACATTGCAGAAGAAGGAACACTCCCAAACTCATTTTATGAGGCCACCATCACCCTGACACCAAAACCAGACAAAGATACTACAGAAAAAGAAAATTACAGGGCAATATCACTGATGAATTTAGATGCAAAAATCCTCAACAAAATACTAGCCAACAGAAGTCAACATCGTATTTAAAGGGTCGTACACCATGATCAAGTGGGGTTTATCCCTGGAATGCAAGGATTCTTCAATATACCCAAATCAATCAATGTGATACACCATATCAAACAAATTGAAGGATAAAAACCACATGATCATCTCCATAGATAAAAAAAAAAAAAAGAAAAAAAAAAAAAAAAAAAAAAAAAACTTTTGACAAAATTCAACACCCATTTATGGTTAAAACTCTCCAGAAAGTGGGCATAGAAGGAACCTACCTCAACATAATAAAGGCCATATATGACAAACCCACAGCAAACATCATTCTCAATGGTGAAAAACTGAAAGCATTCCCTCTAAGATCAGGAACAAGACAAGGATGTCCACTCTCGCCACTGCTGTTCAACATAGTTTTGGAAGTCCTTGCCACAGCAATCAAAGAAGAAAAAGAAATAAGAGGAATCCAAATTGCAAAAAAAGTAAAACTGTCACTGTTCACAGATGACATGATACTATAAAGAGGAAATCCTAAAGGTGCCACCAGAAAACTACTTGAGCTAATCAATGAATTTGGTAAAGTTGCAGGAAACAAAATTAACACACAGAAATCTCTTGCATTTCCATACACTAACAATGAAAGATCAGAAAGAGAAATTAAGGAAACACTCCCATTTACCATTGCAACAAAAAGAAATAAATACCTAGAAATAAACCTAACCAAGGAGGTAAAAGACCTATACTCAGAAAACTATAAGACACTAATGTAAGAAATCAAAGACGACATAAACAGATGGAGGGACATACCGTGTTTTTGGATTGGAAG
This sequence comes from Hippopotamus amphibius kiboko, assembly GCF_030028045.1. Classification (NCBI taxonomy): domain Eukaryota; kingdom Metazoa; phylum Chordata; class Mammalia; order Artiodactyla; family Hippopotamidae; genus Hippopotamus; species Hippopotamus amphibius. The sequence continues at coordinate 61,327,019 of NC_080203.1, read as the reverse complement.
AATCAACATTGTGAAAATGACTATACTACCCAAAGCAATTTACAGATTCAATGCAATCCCTATCAAATTACCAATGGCATTTTTCACAGAATTAGAACAAGAAATTTTACAATTTGTATGGAAATGCAAAAGACCCCAAATAGCCAAAGCAATCTTGAGAAGGAAAGAGGGAGTTGGTGAAATCAGGCTTCCTGATTTCAGGCTATATTACAAGGCTACAGTGACCAAAACAGTATGGTATTAGCACAAATACAGAAATATAGATCAATAGAACAGGATAGAAAGCCCAGAGATAAACTATGGTCAACTAATCTATAACAAAAGAGGCAAAGATATGCAATGGAGAAAAGGCATCCTCTTCAATAAGTGGTGCTGGGAAAATTGGACAGCTACATGTAAAAGAATGAAATTAGAACACTCCTTAACACTATACACAAAAATAAACTCAAAATGGATTAAAGACCTAAAAGCAAGGCCAGAAACTATAAAACTCCTAGAGGAAAACATAGGAAGAACCCTCTTCAACATAAGAGCAAGATCTTTTTTGATCCACCCCCTAGAGTAATGGAAAGAAAAACAAAAATAAATTAGTGGGATCTAATGAAACTTAAAAGCTTCTGCACAGCAAAGGAAACTATAAGCAAGACGAAAAGACAACCCTCAGAATGGGATAAAATACTTGCAAATGAATCAAGAGACAAAGAATTAATCTCCAAAATGTATAAGTAGTTCGTCTAGCTCAATATCAGAAAAACAAACAATGGGCAGAAGACCTAAATAGGCATTTCTCCAAAGAAGCCATATGGATGGCCAAGAGGCACATGAAAAGCTGCTCAACATCACTAATTATGAGAGAAATGCAAATCAAAACGACAATGAGGTATCACCTCACACTGGTCAGAATGGGCATCATCAGAAAATCTGCAAACAGTAAATGCTGGAGAGGGTGTGGAGAAAAGGGAATGCTCTTGCACTGTTGGTGGGAAGTAAATTGATACAGCCATTATGGAGAACAGTATGTAGGTTCCTTGCAAAACTAAAAATAGAGTTACCATACAACCCAGCAACCCCACTACTGGAAATATACCCAGTGAACACCATAATTCAAAAAGACACATGCACTCCATTGTTCACTGCAGCACTCTTTACAGTAGCCAGGACATGGAAGCAACCTAAGTGTCCATCAACACATGAGTGTATTGAAAAGATGTGGATCATGTATACAATGGAATATTACTCAGCTGTAAAATGTAATGAAACTGGGACATTAGTAGAGACATGGATGGATCTAGAGACTGTCATACAGAGTGAAGTGAGTCAGAAAGAGAAAAACAAATATCATATATTAACACATATATGTGGACTATAGAAAAATGGTACAAATCAACCTGTTTGCAAGGCAGAAATAGAGACACATATGTAGAGGACAAACATATGGACACCAAGTGGGGAAAGCGGGGAGGGTTGGGGGGGAATGAATTGGGAGACTGGGATACCAAATTGTACCCTCTAAATATATGCAGTTTATTGTATGTTAACTGTATCTCAATAAAAGTTCTTAAAAAAAAAGAAACAGTGCAATTGAAATTCACACTGCTAAGGAAAGAACATTCTTTGGCTGGTGCTGGATTCTCTGAGCTCTAAGGAGAACCTTGTGCAATTGGGACACAAACATCTGGGGAGAAGATACCTGTTGGCCAGTGCAAATTCTTTGAGATGGGATAATGAATACTATTTTGCAAATAATAATAAAAAAAATAACACAGAGGAGGGAAAAGATAGCAGAAATGTAGAAGGACGTGGAGCGCATCTCTGCCCACAGATGCATCTGGAAAAAATCAAAAGATTCAAGAATTCCAACAGAAAACTGGCTGAACACTAGCAGAAGACCTTGGACACCAGAAAGGACTGCCAAGATCCTGACATATCTGAGTAGGACAGAGGGGAAAAAAAGAAAAGGTAAAAGGCGAAAGGGGAGGAGAAGAAAGGAAAGAGATAGGTCCCATACCCTGGGGCGGGTGGAGCTGAAACAGAGGAGATTTTGCCAAATTTGGGGAAACTCCCTTTATCTGAAGGGGAATCCCCCTCTCCAACAGGGAATTTGATTGCTTCAGAAGGGACACATTTGGGACTGTCCAAATAGGGTGAAGCAGCCGATCTGTGGCAGACAGGAGTGAGAAACACAGAGGGTTTGTACCATGGCTCTGCATGTCCCGGACTGAAACGTGGGTTCACAGCTCCACAGGGGTCTGGGAGCTGGAATGTGGGAACCACAGAACTGGTTTAGGGTGAGAAACATTTCTGGCTGTGGGAAGATGGACTGAGGGGACAGAAGGGAAGTAATCCACAGTGGAGAATGCCTACCAGGGAAAGCTGGGTGGCCATGCTGGTTGTGGGCTACTGCTGACTCACAAGCAGGGGGGAGGAGCCACTGTTGTAACCTCTCTTTCAGCACCTGTGATGAACAAAGGGAGGCCCCCTCTGGGCCTGGCTGTTGCAGTCAACAAGGCATAGGAAAAACCCCTTTGCAGGGCTGGCCTGGTGTGCCTGCAGCCAAGAGCCAGAAAAAGTCTGCAGAGATGGGCAGCTCTGGAGACACTCCACTTACACCTGAGCCCACTGGCTTACCTGTGTAATAGGCACCACCACCACTGCCAGGGCTCCTGCGACCCATATAGGGCTCTACTGCTGACTCACATGCAGGTGAAGGAGCCACTATTGTACCCTCTCTCTCCCCACACACTGGCACCTACAGGAAAACAATAAGGGAAGCTCTGCTGGCTGCAGAGTAATACAAAAATCTCCCAAGGGCTGCCCCTCAGGTGCCTTGTGCCAGGCACCAGTAAAGAATCACACTAAGGCCAGATTTCCTAAAACTGTGGCTGCCAGCATCCCTGTGCATTTGGTGTCATCCCCAGGGTTCCTGTGATCCAAGCAGGGCACTACCATTGAGTTACATGCAGGGAGAGGAGCCACTATCAAAGCCTCTCTCTCCCCACACACCTGTGTCTGCAGATGAACAATAAAATAAACCATCACTGAGACAGACCCAAAGAGTTACAAGGCAGCCTCAGGACCAGACTCTGGTGGTTAGACCACACGCAGAAGCAGGGCAAAACCAAAGCTGAACACCAAGGACAGGGGGACTATGGAAGAGGTTTTAAAATCATTCCATCAGATATACACGCTGCAGACTAAATCTCCATGATCAGCTAGGTAGACCCTATGTCTTTGGAATATCTGAGTAGAAAATGAGTGTTCCCACAAATGAAAAAAATCTAGCTCTGGCAGCTGTGGACTGTGAGAGCAAGCACGTACAGGAATTGGGTCAGATCAGAGCCTAAGTGGACCCCATAGGACCCACAGCATGTCCAGAGTCCAACCCAGAGGCAGAAGAGGACCTCTTGGGTGGGGGGGGGAAGGTGGTCTGAGGCTTAAGGCATGTATAAGCGCACTTACAGCTGAGGCCCCAAGGAAACAAAATTATTAATACTATTGATCTGATCCATTCTGTGGTCAATTCTAGCTGCTTTTTTTTTTAACAATCATAGTCCTAAGAGATCTTCAGGTTTTATAACTTATTGTTTATTCTATTTTTTATTTTTATTTTTAGCCTTTGTATATATTTTTATTTCTAGCTAGCTTTTTTGTAGTGTTGAATTTATCTCCCCTATCATCTTTTCTTCTTTATCTTTAATACATTTCTATTTTATTTTCCTTTTTTATATTTTTATTCATACTACACTCTTCTGTTTCTCTATGTTCTATTCCATTTTATTTTATTTTATTTTTTATTACAATTTTGAACAGTATTATTAGTCTGCTCTGTTTCCTTGCTTTATACTTCAGATGACACACTGCTTTGGTTTCTGTTATTAGGTATGTCTTTATCTTAGATCTAATAATAATTGTTTGATTTTGCTTTGGGGATCTTCAATCTATCTGGTTGTTCTCTTGCTCTTTGTTATATTTACTCCCTGTTTCTATTTGGTTCCTGTTATATTTGGTCCTCCTTTTCACGATTTCCTTGGTTTCCTTCTTCCTTTTTTTTTGTGGTTTTGAATATTTGTTGGTTTTGACTTTAATGATGTGATTGCATTCTGGGATTCTTCTGTCACATTGTTCTAGTACTTTATGTCCTATTGGGTTCTGTTTTTGTGTTTTTTGTGGGTGTACATGTTTCCTTGATAGAGTATTTGTTTGACCTAACCTTTTTCCATTAGTCTTGGGCTTGGATAGTCTTTTGAATTCCCTTTATTACTGGCATGAGCAACCTCTGAATTCTGGATTCCTTGACCAGAAGTCAACTTGGAGGGTCAGGGCAGGGAACACCAAGAGATGCTAGACCACTAGAGAGTCCTCAGCCACAGGGAAGATTAACTGCAGATAATTCTCATGGAGGCTTCTATCAAAGTCTAAGACTCAGCTTTCCCCAACTTCCTGCAACTACCAGTGCTGGATACCTCATACCACACTACAAACAAGACAGGAACACATATACACCCATCAGCACATAGACTGCCTAAAGCCATATTAAACTCACAGATACCCTAAAACACACCACCTGACATGGCCCTGCTCATCAGAGAGAAAAAGGCTTAGATCCACACACCAGAAAGCAGGCACCAGACCCTCCTACCAAGAAGACTACTCAAGACACTGGTCAAACCACAAAATGGGGTAGAGAAGAGAAATAAGAGGAATTACTACAAGGCAGCATCAGGAAAGGAGACAGCAAATACTCTAAATTAGACAAAATGAGAAAGCAAAGAAACACCTAGCAGGCAAAGGAGCAAGATAAAAACCCACAAGACCAAATAAATGAAGAGGAAATAGGCAAATTGCCTGAAAAAGAATTCAGAGTACTGATAGTAAAGATGATCCAAAATCTCAAATCAATATAAAGTACAAGTAACATTTAATAATGGCCTAGAAGAACTAAAGAGAAAACAAACAGTAATGAACAACAAAATAATTGAAACTAAAAATACTCTAGATGGTATAAACAGCATAATAACAGAGGCGGAAGAATGAGTGAGTGTGTTGGAAGATAGAATGGTGGAAATAACTACCACAGAGCAGGAAAAAGAAAAAAAGAATGGAAGACAGTTTCAGAGACTATGTGGATAACATTAAGCACACCAACATTTGATTCATAGGCAACCAGAAGAGGAAAAAATAAACAAAGGCGCTGAGAAGATATTTGAAGAGGTTATAGTGGAAAACATCCCCAACATGGGAAAGGAAGTAGTGAAACATGTCCAAGAAGTGTAGAGTGTCTCATACAGAACAAACCCAAAGAGAAACACACTGAGGTACATCTTAATCAAGCTAATGAAAATTAAACACAAGGCAAAAATATTAAAAGCAGGACTAGAAAAGCAACAAGTAACATATAAGGGAAAACCCATAGGTATAACAGCTGATCTTCCTAAGAAAATCTACATGCTAGAAAGGAGTGGCAGGATATACTTAAAGTCCTGAAAGAGAAAAACATACAGTCAATAATATTCTACCCAGCAAGAATCTCATTTAGATTTGATGGAGAAAACAGAAGCTTTACAGAGAAGCAAAAGCTAAGAGAATTCAGCACCATGAAACAAGCCTTAACAATAATTGCTAAAGGAAATTTTTTTAGGCAGGAAACACAAGAGAAGGAAAAGACCTATAGAAAAAAAACCCCAAAACAATTAAGAAAATGGTAATAGGAACATACATATCAATAATTACCTTAAATGTAAATGGATTAAATGCTCCAACCAAAAGGCACAGATGGGCTGAGTGGATAAAAAATAAGAGTCTTATATACACTGTCTACAAGAAACCAACTTCAAACCTAGGGACACAAACTGACTGAAAGGAAGGGGATGGAATAAGATATTCCATGCAAATGGAAGTCAAAAGAAAGCCAGAGCAGCAATACTTATATCATAAAATTAGACTTTAAAGTAAAGAGTATTATAAGAGAAAAGGCAGGAGGTTACATAATGATGAAGTGATTGATCCAAGAAAAAGATATAACAATTGAAAATATCTATGCACCCAACATAGGAGCACCTCAATACATAAAGCAAATGCTAACAGCCATGAAAGGGGAAATCAACAGTAACACAATAATAGTGGTAGACTTTAACACCCTACTTACACCAAATGACAGATAATCCAAACAGAAAATAAAGAAAGAAACACAAGCTTTAAATGACACATTAGACACCTTGGCTCAATTGATATTTACAGGACATTCAATTCAGCTAGATTTAATAGATATTTATATGACATTACAACCAAAAAAAAGCAGATTACACTTTCTTCTCAAGTGCAAATGGAAGATTCTCCAGGATAGATCACATCTTGTGTCACAAATCAAGCCTTTGTAAATTCAATAAAGTGGAAATTGTATCAAGCATCTTTTCCGATCACAACGCCATGAGACTAGATATCAATTACAGGGAAAAGATGCAAAAAACACAAACACATGGAGGCTAAAATGTACATTATTAAACAACCAAGAATTCTTTGAATAAATCAAAGAGGATATCAAAAAATACCTAGAAACAAATGACAATGAAAACACAGAAACCCAAAACGTATGGGATGCAGCAAAAGCAGTTCTAAGAGTGAAGTTTATAGCAATCCAATCCTACCTCAAGAAACAAAAAATATCTCGTATAAACAGCCTAACCTTACACATAAAACAATTAGAGAAAGAGGAACCACAACAACAACAACAACAAAATTCCAAAGTGAGCAGAAGGAAAGAAATCATAAAGATCAGATCAGAAATAAACAAAAAAGAAATGAAGGAAACAATAGCAAAGATTGATAAAACTAAAAGCTGGTTCTTTGAGAAGATAAACAAAATTGATAAACCATTAGCCAGAATCATAAGGAAAAAAAGGGAGAAGATGTAATTCAACAGAATTAGAAATGATAAAGAAGAAGTAACAACTGACACTACAGGAATACTAAAGATCATGTGAGATTACTAAAAGCAACTATATGCCAATAAATTGGATAACCTTGAAGAAATGGATAAATTCTTAGAAAAGTACAATCTTCCATGACTGAACTAGGAAGAAGCAGAAAATATGAACAGACCAATCACAAGCACTGAAATTGAGACTGTGATTAAAAATCTTCCAACAAACAAAAGCTCAGGGCCAGATGGCTTCAGAGATGAATTCTATCAAACATTTAGAGAAGAGCTAACACCTATCCTTCTCCAACTCTTCCAAAATATAGCAGGAGGAACACTCCCAAACTCATTCTATGAGGCCACGATCACCCTGATACCAAAACCAGACAAAGATGTTACAAAGAAAATTACAGGCCAACGTCACTGATAGATATAGATGCAAAAATCCTCAACAAAATTCTAGCAAAACAGAATTCAATAGCACATTAAAAAGATCATACACCATGATGAAGTGGGGTTTATCCTTGGAATGCAAGGATTCTTCAAAATCAATCAATGTGATACATCATATTAACAAATTGAAGGATAAAAGCCCTATGGTCATCTCAATAGATACAGAAAAAGCTTTTGACAAAATTCAACATCTATTTATGGTAAAAACTCTCCAAAAAATGGACATAGAAGGAAATTACCTCAACATAATAGAAGCCATATATGACAAACCAACAGCCACCACCTTTCTAAATGGTGAAAAATTGAAAGCATTCCCTCTAAGAAGAGGAATAAGACAATGGTGCCCACTCACCACTAATATTCCACATAATTTTGGAAGTTTTAGCCACAATAATCAGAGAAGGAAATGAAATAAAAGTAATCCAAATTGGAAAAGAAGTAAAATTGTCATTCTTTGCAGATGACATATTTTACATAGAAAATCCTAAAGGTGCTGCTAGAAAACAGCTAGCACTAATCAATAAATTTAGTAAAGTAGCAGGATACAAAATTAGTGCACAGATATCTCATGCATTCCTATACACTAACAACTAAAGAGCAGAAAAAGAAATTAAGGAAACACTCCCATATACTGTTGCAACAAAAAGAATCAAATACTTAGGAATAAACCTGACTAAGGAGGCAAAAGTTCTATATGTAGCAAACTACAAAATACTGATTAAAGAAATCAAAGATGTTACAAAAAGGTGGAGGAACATACCATGTTCTTGGATTGGATGAATCAACATTGTGAAAATGACTACACTACTCAATGCAATCCCAATCAAATTACCAATGGCATTTTTCACAGAAGAAGAACAAGAAATTTTACAATTTGTATGAAAATGCAAAAGACCCCAAATAGCCAAAGCAATCTTGAGAAGGAAAGATGGAGCTGGTGGAATGAGGCTTCCTGAGTTCAAACTATCCTACAAGGCTACAGTGATCAAGACAGTATGGTACTGGCACAAAAATAGTAATATAGATCAATGAAACAGAATAGAGAGCCCAGAGATTAACTCACACACATATGGGCAACTTATCTTTACAAAGGAGGCAAAATTATGCAATGGAAAAAAAGACAGCCTCTTCAATAAGTGGTGCTGGGAAAATTGGACAGCTACATGTAAGAGAATGGAATTAGAACATTTCCTAACACCATACACAAAAAATAAACTCAAAATGGATTAAAGAGCTTAATGTCAAGCCAGACACTATAAAACTCTTTGAGGAAAACATAGGCAGAACACTCTATGACATAAATCAAAGCAAGATCTTTTTTGACCTACCTCCTAGAATAATGGAAATAAAATAAAAACTAAACAAATGGCACCTAATGAAATTTAAAAGCTTTTGCACAGCAAAAAGAAATCATAAACAAGACAAGAAGGCAGCCCTCAGAATGGGAGAAAATATTTGCCAACAAAGCAATGGACAAAGGATTAATCTCCAAAATATACAAGTAGTTCATGCAGCTTAATACCAAAAAAAGCAAAGAAACCAATCCAAAAATGAGCAGAACACTTAAATAGACCTTTCTCTAAAGAAGACATGTAGATGGCTAACAAACTCATGAAAAGATGCTCAACATCACTAATCAGTAGAAAAATGCAAGTGAAAGCCACAACGAGGTATCACCTCACACCGATCAGAATGGCCATCATCAAAAAATCTAGAAACAATAAATTCTGGAGAGGGTGTGGAGAAAAAGGAAACCCTCCTGTACTATTGGTGGGAATGTAAATTGGTACAGCCACTATGGAAAACAGTTTGGAGATTCCTTAAAAAACTAAATGTAAAGCTACCTTATGGCCCAACAATCCCACTACTGGGCACATACCCTGAGAAAACCATAATTCAAAAAGAAACATGTACCACAGTGTTCATTGCAGCACTATTTACAATAGCCAGGACATGGAAGCAACCTACATGCCCATCAACAGATTAATGGATAAAGAAGATGTGGCACATATATACAATGGAATATTACCCAGCCAAAAAAAGGAATGAAAGGGAGCTATATGTAGTGAGATAGATAGACCTAGAGTCTGTCATACAGAGTGAAATAAGCCAGAAAGAGTAAAACAAATACTGTATGATAACTCATATATATGAAATCCAAAAAATGTACTTATGAACCCAGTGATAAGGCAAGAATAAAAATGAAAATGCAGAGAACAGATTGAGGACACAGGGTGGGGGGTGATGGGGAAGCTGAGAGGAAGTGAGAGTAGCATTGACATATATACACTACCAAATGTAAAATAGATAGCTAGTGGGAATCTGCTGCATAACACAGGGAGATCAACTCAATGATGCATGATGACTTGGAGGGCTGGGATATGAGGATGGGAGCGAGCTGCTTGAGGGAGGGGATATGGGGGTATATGTGTAAATACAGCTGATTCACTTTGTTGTACAGCAAAAACTGGCACAACAATGTAAAGCAATTATATTCTAATAAAGATCTAAAAACAGAAAAAACAATAACGCACACAGCATTCAGCATCTACTACAGGTAATAATACTCTTTCTAAGGTGATATGTGTCTGTGGTAATGCTTATAGGAAACTCAAGCCAACTGGAAACTGAATGGAATAAACCTTGCAGTTTCTCTCTGGTGCAGCCTACCCAAAGACTTTGAGTCAACTGCTAAAGTAAAATTTGACATGCAGTGTCCCAGTTCCAACAATACAAAATAGAGAGAAGGCTGTGGGACTAACAGACAATAGCTTGATAACTGGCACAAAGTCAAGCCAAGAAATAATAATTTTCCCACCTGTATTTGAACAAAACTCATGAAGCAATTTTCTCTTTCTCTCTCTTCCCTTCCTTCTTCACTTCCTCCTTTTCTTCCTTCCTGCCTCCCTCCCTCCCTTCTCTCTGTCTCTGTTGCTCTCTGTCTCTCCTTTTTTCTCTTTTTGTCAGACTCACACTTAGCCTCAGTCCTGGATCACATGTTTACTCTTATGGTTTTACATAAAATTTAACAAGGAATTTGGCTGGATGTTATATTTATAGCTGCAGAAGTGTTATTGTGAAAACATGAATCAGGCGCCTGGGGGAGGTGGTGTACAATTTGAAGCAGAGCCATTAGTCTAAAGACAAGATTTAAATTCAAGTGTTAGTAAAAGGAATCAAATGAGCCCCACACTTCATTGTTGAAATTTAGAGATAGAAAAGGAACTCACATTTTGAAAAATGGTTAACAGGTGCCCATTGCCTCTGTCCCAGGCAAGATGAATTACTATTTCAAGAAATACCTGGCTATGAATAACTATCCAACCAGCTGTTCTGCATAGGAGCTTTCAATACCTAGCATTTCAATACCTTTAAGCTTTAATGAAAAGTATAAAACTAACTTTTGTGTTTGTTAAAATCTGTTACCTATCCTTGTCTGCACTAGTTTCTTGCTCTAAAGGTAACCATATTTGATTTGCTGAAAAGTTTAAAACAAGACCTTGGAGTCTTATACATCTGGGTGAGAATCTCCACTTTTACTAGTTGTGTAACATTCTATTAGTGATGCAATCTTCCTGAGCATTAGTTTCTTTTCTCATTTGTAAATATATGATAATAATCACTACATCTTATGATTATCATAAAGAGTGAAAGAAGTGATGATGCAAAGCATACTATTGGACACAACACTAAGTAAATGGTAGCTACCAATTCTTATTTTTATTCATAGAGTTCTAACTTTTTTCAGGCATCTTGATCCTCATACCATCATCGGATTTTAGGCAAAACAAAGCATTTGGTTTCTAGGTTAAATAGGTAAAAAATAAGTGATTATTGTTCCCTCACAACTTGATAAAAAAGAAAAAATATAGTCAATTTTTGAGGTTTCCAAATGATAAAATGTATTTTGAAAAAATCCAGAGATTTGAAAAATAATTTCAGCTTTCATGAAGAAGGCATGTGATACAGAAGGCATTTGTTAATGAATTCAGCTTGTGATGTGCATATTTCACCAAGACACTGGGAAAAATCCTGATTTGTGCTAAAATGTAGTTTTTAAGAAAAGTGAAAAAGCATTAAGAAAACACTAAATCCATGGGTGACTTAATCAATGAAGGCAACAAAATTAAGGCTATAAATTTACTTTCAATTTTAGTTCAAACACAGTAAGTACTGTAAAATAGTCCCATATAGAATTAGAACCAAGAGTATGTTGTGTTAATAACAAGCTTAATATTCATCACCTGAAAACAGCAAATCAAAGACTCACTTTATCATATGAAAATGTGTAAGGGGAGTAATTAACATAGACTGTATATTAGTAACAACTTGAGAACCTGAGGGATTTCTGTAGCAAATCTTATTGCATTGTGCACAAGGTGGCAAGTAAAAATGATCATTTGTGCATCATTAGCATCTGGAAAGAGTGTTTATAACCCAGTGGAAATATGCAAATGAATTAACAATAGATTAAGATATGAAAAGCTTCACAGCTGAAACTTCACAGTACCTGTTCATCCCAACTTTGCTAATAGCATTGTGTGGATGAAGCTATGTCTAACTCCTACAAGAAACCAAGGTAGAATTTGATGAAGGATTTGCTACAGAGGTTCAATATTGTTATTGTCACTAAAGTATATAACAAAATATAATTAAAATTTAGTTATGGATAGGACCAAATCATAAATGGCAAAGAGCCACATAGTTAAATATGTAACCAGAAGATGAATCATGTTTAAGTGGACTTGAGTTAGAATTTTTCAAAATGGAATACTCAAACCTTGTATCCTAATCATCTGAAATGCTTGCTTAAAACACAAAGTCTGGAAATGCCATTTCAAGCTTATTGAATTAGAATATTTTGGTGAGAATCTATGAATCTGCATCTTAAACAGCATCCCAAGTGGTTCTTATGAGTACTAAAATTTGAGAGCCAGAATTACACAAAACTCCATTGCTATAAAGATTATGTATGATCACTGTGGCCCCTCAAAAAGAATTTCACAGCTCTTCAAGTACAATCCCAAGATTATTTTACAACATATTTGCTAAAATATATGTAGGGAAGAAAACATAAAAATAAGTAAATTAATATTGGAGAATAAAGCAAATAATCTTTTTGATAAAAATTAACAGCAGTGGAAACATGTCAATGTTTGTGCCAGTTGGTAAAACTATTAAAATCTATATGGTAAGGATAAAGAAAGCACCTAGTTTAGGATAAAGAAAGACACTGTTTTCCATAGTGGCTGCAACAACTGAAATTCCCATCAACAGTATACAAAAGTTCGCTTTTCTCCACATCCTTTCCAACATTTTTTATTTGTAGTCTTTTTGATGAGAGCCATTCTGACAGATGTGAGGCAATATTTCGTTGTTTTGATTTGCATTCCTCTGATGATTAGGGGTATTGAGCATCTATTCATGTGCCTGTTAGTTATCTATATATCTTCTTTGGAAGAATGTCTAGTCATGTCTTCTGCCTATTTTTGCTCTGGGTTTTTGGCTTTTCTGATATTGAGTTATATGAGCTGTTTATATATTTTGGATATTAACCCCTTATCAGACATATTTGAAAATATTTTCTCCCATTGTGTAGGTTGTCTTTTCATTTTGTCAGTGATATCTTTTGCTGTAAAAAAGTTTTTAAGTTTAATTGGGTCCCATTTGTTTATTTTTACTTTATTTCTTTTGCCTCAGAGAATGTAAACAAAAAAATATTGCTGTGATTTAAGTCAAAGAGTGTTCTGCCTATGTTTTCTTCTGGGAATTTTATGGTTTCAGGTCTTACATTTAGGTTTTTAATCCATTTTTCAGTTTATTTTCATATTTGGTGTGAGGAAATGTTCTAATTTCATTCTTTTACATGTAGTTGTCCAATTTTCCCAAAACCACTCTTTAGAGAACAGCTTTTATCCATTGTATATTCTCACCTCCTTTGGCATAGATTATTTGGCCATAGGTGTGTGGGTTTATTTCTGGGCTGTCTATTCTACTATTGATCTATATGTCTGTTTTTTCCAGTACCATGTTGTTTTGATTACTGTAGCTTTGTAGTATAATCTGAAGTTTGGAAGGGTGATACCACCAGCTTTGTTTGTTTTGCTCAAGATTGCTTTGGCAATTTGGGGGCTTTTGTGGTTCCACATCAATTTTAGCATTATTTGTTCTAATTCTGTGAGAATATCATAAGCATTTTGATAAGTATCACATTAAACCTGTAGATTGCATTGAGTAGTTTGGCCATTTTAACAATATTAATTATTCCAATCCAAGAGCATGGGATATGTTTCCATTTCTTGAGTCCTCTTTAATTTCCTTTATTAACATTTAATATTTTTTAGTGTGTAAGTCTTTCACCTCCTTGGTCAGGTTTATTCCTAGATTTCTTTTCTCTTCCTTCCTTCCTTCCTTCCTTCCTTCCTTCCTTCCTTCCTTCCTTCCTTCCTACCTTCCTTCCTTCCTTCCTTCCTTCCTTCCTTCCTTCCTTCCTTCCTTCCTTCCTTCCTTCCTTTCTTTCTTTCTTTCTTTCTTTCTTTCTTTCTTTCTTTCTTTCTTTCTTTCTTTCTTTCCATTCGCTTCATGATATTTCATTCTTAGTGTAAAGAAATGAAGCTGCTTTCTGAATGTTAATCTTGTATCCTGCTATTTTGCTGAATTCATTTATTAGATCTAGTAGTTTTTTTGTGGCGTCCTTAGGGTTTCCTATATATAATATCATGTTATCTGCATATAGTGAAACTTTACCTCTTCCCTTCCAAGTTGGACACATTTTATTTATTTATTTTTGTCTGATTGCTGTGGCTAGGACTTCCAAAACTATGTTAAACAGAAGTGGTGAGAGTGGGCATCCTTTTCTTATCCCTGAATTCAAAGGAAAGACTTTCAGTTTTTCACCACTGAGTATGATGTTGACTATGGGTTTCTCATAAAAGGGCTTTATTGTGTTGAGATATGTTCCCTCTATATCCACTTTGATGGTTTTTATCATGAATGGATGTTGAATTTTGTCAAATGCTTTTTCTCCATCTATTGAAACAATCATGTGATCTTTACCCCTCCTTTTGCTAATGTGGTTTGTCACATTGATTAATTTACAAATTTTGAACCATCCTTGTGACCCTGGAATAAATCCAACTTGGTCATGGTGTATGATCCTTTTTATATATTGTTGGATTTTGTTTGCTAATTTTACTTGATGATTTTTTCATCTATATTCATCAAAGATATTATTTGTTGTGTCTTATTCTGGTTTTAGTATCAGGGTTATGGTGGCCTCAGAGAATGAATTTAGGAGTGTTCCATCTTCTTCAGTATTTTAGAGTAGTTTGAGAAGGATAATTATTAGTTCTTTACGTGTTTGGTAAAATTCTCCAGTGAAGCTATCTGGTCCTTGACTATTGTTTACTGAGAGTTTTTAGTTACAAATTCAATTTCACTACTAGTAATCAGTCTGTTCAAATTGTCCTCTTCTTGATTCAGTCTTGGCAGTTTCTATGTTTCTAGAAATCTGTCCATTTCTTATAGGCTGTCCAATTTGTTGCCATATAACCATTTGTACTATTCTCTTATGGTTTTTTGTATCTCTGTGTTATTGGTTGCTATTTCTCCTTCTTCATTTCTTATTTTGTTTATTTGGGTCCACTCTCTCTTCTTGGTGAGCCTAGCTAGTTTATCAATTTTGTTTCTCCTGTTAAAAAACCAGCTTCTCATTTCATTGATCTTTTCTTGTTTTTTTAATCTTTATTTATTTCCTCTCTGATCTTTATTATTTCCTTCCTTCTGCCGAATTTGGGCTTTTTTGGTTCTTCCTTTTCTACTTCCTTGAGGTGGTAGGTTAGGTTGTGTATTTGAGATTTTTCTTGTTTCTTGAGGAAGGCCTCTATTACTATAAAGATCACTCTTAGGACTTCTTTTGCTGCATTTCATCAATTTTTGAGTGTTGTGTTTCCATTTTCATTTGTCTCAAGGTATTTTCTGATTTCCTCTTTGGTTTCTTCACTGACCCATTGGTTTTGTAGTAGCATGTTGTTTAGTCTCCATGTGTTTGCTCTTTTCCCATTTTCCTTTCTGTAGTTGATTTCTAGTTTCATACCATTGGAGTTGGAAAAAATGTTTGATCTAATTTCTATTCTCTTAAATATGTTGAGACATTTTCTGTGGCCTAGCATGTGATTTATCCTGGAGAATATTCCATGTACATTTGAAAAGATTGTGGATTTTCCTGTTTTTGGATGGAATGTGCTGTTGGTATATATTAAGCCCAACTGCTATATTGTGTTGTTTAATATCACAGTTGCCTTATTGAACTTCTATCTCTGTGACCTGTCCACTGATATATGTGTTAAAGTCCCCTATTATTATTGTATTATTGTCAAATTCTCCCTTTATGTCTGTTAGTTTTTGGCTTATGTATTGAAGTGCTCCTGTATTGGAGTGCTCCTGTATTGGGTGCATATTTGTTAATGAGAGTAATGTCCTCTTCTTGTATTGATCCCCTTTTCATGATATAAAGCCCTTCTTTGTTTTTTTGTTATAGCTTTTGTTTTGAAGTCTATTTTGTCTAATGAGTATTGCTACTCCTGTTTTCTTGTTTCCATTTGCATGAAATATTTTCTATCCTCTCACTTTCAGTCTCTGTGTGTCTTTAGTTCTGAAATAAGTCTCTTGTAGGCAGCAAATGGAAGGGTCTTTATCCAATCAGCCACCTTATGTCTTTTGATCAGAGCGTTTAGTCCATTGACATTGAAAGTAATTATTTATAGGTATGTACTTATTGCCATTTTATTACTTGATTTCTGGTTGTTTTTATAATTCCTCTCTGTTAACTTCTTTTTGTTTTTCCCTTGTGGTTTGAATATTCTATTTAATAATATTCTTGTGTTCCTTTCTTTGGGTTTTTGTGTATCTATTGTGCATTTTTGATTTGTGATTACCACGGGGTTCATATGTGTTGACCTATAATTTTATCTACTTGTTTTAAACTAGTAGTCATTTAAGTTCAAGCATATTCTAAGATATGTACATATTTTTACTTCTCTCCTCTACATTTTGGATTTTTGATGTAATATTTTAGATTTTCATGTTTATCCCTTAATTGTTCATTATAGTTATAGTTCCTTTAAAGTTTTTCATTTTTAATCTATATACTGTCTTTTTTAAGTGGTTGATCCTCAATTCTTACTATATATTTGCCTTTCCTAGAGGGATTTCCCTTTTCCTATGAATTCTTAATGCTCTTCCATTTAAAGAAAGCCCTTCAGCATTTCTTTTAGGGTAGTTTTAGTTTTCTCTCCCTTCTTCTGGGACTCCTATAATGTGAATGTTGGGATGTTTAATGGTATCCCACAGATTTCTTAGATTGCTTACATTATTTTTTTTTCTTTCTGCTGTTCTGATTGGGTAATTTCCATTGTTCTATCTTCCAGATCACTTATGTGTTCTGTATCACTTAGTCTGATACTCATTCCTTCTCATGTGTTTTTTATTTCAGCTATTGAATTCTTTACTTTTGATTGGGTCTTTTTTATATTTTCCAGTTTTTGTTAAATTGTTCAGTATTTAGGTCAATTATTTTTCCTAATTCAGTTAAAATTTTTATTACTAACGTTTTGAATTCCTTATCCGGTAAATTGTTAGTTCTTTTTCATTATTTTTTCAGGGATTGTCTCGTGCTCTTTCAATTGAAAGTAGTTCCTCTGCCTTTTCATTTTACTTAGCTTTCTCTGCCTCTATGAATATATGTGGAACAGTTAACTGTTGTGGTCTTGAACGGGTCTTCTTATGTATGAGCTTCACTATACAGAGTGCATGTGCCCAATGCCTTTGGTGGGAGAGCTGCATTTGATGTAGACACAAGTCATGTCTTTCTTCATGCCTTGCTGGCTATCACCTTGGTACAGTGTGGGACTGGAGATTGAGAAGCTAGAGCTGATGCTGGCTATGAGGCTGGACTTCCTTTCTGTTTAGTGGCCATCACACCCCTGTCAGTTGCATGGTCTATTCCCAAGTGCTGGAGAAGAAGCACGAAGGTTGGACTTGAGCTGGCTCCGTCCTCTTAAAATGTATGTTTTTCCCTTTCTCCGAACCAGGACCTTTGTCCCAGAAGAGGGGGATGCTGAAGCAATTGAAGCCCTTTCGCATTCAGAGGTCTGATGCCCTGAATGCGTAGGTGTCTGCAGCTCCACTCAGATGCAGCCCATTGTTAAGTCTTTTCTTAGGCCATGGTTGCCCCAGATCCAATGCCACACTGTGGCTAGTTCTGAGCAGGGCTGGAGTGATCATTTGGCTTGGGCTGGGTCACACTGTCCTAGGGCATATGGCAAGGCTGTCATGGGTAACCTGACAATAGCTAGAGCAGAACTTTATCTGCCCTGCCTCAAGGACAAGACATCTTTGCCCCTATAGCTGATCACTGTTCCAAGCCTCTACCACACCCACCACCCCCTTGTTGTAGGACCACTCCTAGGGTAAGTGGGGCCTGTGTGTTTTCTCTGCATGTGTTGGGGGGGTGAGTTATGCTTGAGCAGCTGCCATCAGAAATCTGGGCTTCATCTGGGGGCACCCCTTGAGTAAGCACCAACAATGACTGTGGGAGCTCCACCTTGGTTTTGCCCTGGGAGCATGTCACCTCTTTGTCCCAAGGTCAAGCCTTTTCTCTGGTCCTCGCTGCTCAAGTTCCAGTGCTGTCCTGTGGCATGGAGTGAATGGAGCTGGAGAGTTTGCTTTGCTTGATGTGAAGCATGAGGCAGAACAGTCATAGGAAACCCACAGCTGCTAGGGAAGATCCCCCTCTGCTCTACCTGGGGGTGAATCAGCATGTGCACACTCCTTATAAATGGAGTCCAGACTTCTTCAGCATTTTTGTCTCTCCCAGTAGTTAAGGGGGCTTGTCTCCTCTGCATAGTACACCAGGACTACAATGCCCAGTCTATGGTTCAACACATTCACTCCCCATGGTGGGTGTCTGTTGATGTAATCTTCCTTTTCCTCTGAGTCCCCTCCCAGGTCCCAACTCAATTGCTTTTCTCTCCTTCCTACCCAATTACTCATATATCTTTTTTACAACCTTGGTTGTACAGGAGTACTTCTGCCAGTTTCCAGTTGATTTTCATTGAGAATTGTTCCACATGCAGATGTGTTTTTGAAGTTTGTGGGGGTAGGTGAGCTCCATGTCCTCTTTCTCTGTCATGTTATCTCCACCAAAATGATTAGTATTAATAGTTTTAGTATAGAGTGGTTAAAGCTCACTATGAATCAAAGTAAAATTAGATCATTTCAGCAATAGTAATAGACCCCACTTGTAGAATTTTTATATTTTGACAACCAAACAAAAATACTTTACATATTTAAATTATCACAAGAATTTTAACTCAAATAGACTTATGTTTAATATGTTTGGCTAATGGAATGCAGACAACTGTACTGAATTTACATCACATGCATCTATATAAAAACTGAAATTGTATTCTATATCTGGATAGCATTTTAAAATATTCTCAATGCCCTACCCCATGTTTACCATCTTACTTTAAACTCCTAGCTAGGGCAAAAGTTATTTAAGTCAGAAATGTTTATACCTGTTATAAAGGTGAATAAAAACACAGTGGTTTGTCATAGTGAAAAAGATGGAATCAGACTGGAATTAGGCTCCCAGTTACATTGCTTATGTGATATGTGAACTTCGGCAAGAGACATAACTCATCTGAACCTTGGTTTTTCTCATTCATCAGTTGGGGACTATACTTTCTACTTCAAGGAGGTATTTGAAGTAATTAGTACAGGGCCAAATTTGTAAGTAGTGCTCAATAAATAGGTGATATACTCAAACTTGCCCTGTTCTCTAATACAGAGGTCCACAAACCCTGGGCCTCAGAACCAGTTTGCACAGTAGGAGATGAGCCATGGGTGAGCTATGGAAGCTACATCTGCTGCTCCCCATCACTCCCTATTGCTCACATTATTGCCTGAACCATCATCCCCCCATCACTCTCATTACCACCTGAACCATCTCCCCACCCTGGCCCATAGAAAAATTGTCTTCCATGAAACCAGTCTCTGATGCCAAAAAAGGTTGAGGACCACTGCTCTAATAGGTTGACCATATAATTTATCATTTAAATGGAAACTTTTTTTTTCTATGCCAAATGTTAAACTCTACGACTCTCCAAGACAAGTATAAAATGAGGCTGTATCAAACAAATTGGGACATATATCCCGTTTACTTCATGGTAGAGCCAGAAATCTAACCTAAGGGTCTTAACTCTCAGAATAGTGTTCTTTCCTCTAATTCTCTCAATTATTCCTACTGCTAATTGAATGGACATTTTTGCATTGACTCTATTTTCCTTTTTCCATTTCTCTCTCCTACTGCCACAGCAACCTTGGAGGTCAAAAGACCATAGCTACAAGATAGAGGAGGGCCACTCAACTCACACATGACTCTATATGAGCAACAAACAAGCCTTTATTATAAGAAACTACTGAGATTCCAGGATTTATTTGATACAGCAGTAAGACCTATCCTGTCCTGATTAATAATTAAAACCACATAGCTCTCTTTATTATTTTAAATGAAATTTGAAGATACTATAATATATTCCCAACTCTGAATTTAAAAAATTCAACTAAATTCCCTATTTTTAACATAAAATTTTAAAGAGAATAATTCTCAAAATAATGTTTCTCAATATATAGATGATTAGTTACAACATTAGAAGTAATGAAGTGATAAAGTAAACTTGCATGTATAAATACAATAACTGTGAATTTGTTAGCTAAAAATGTGCACTGATATAGCTGTGTTGTATTAACTCAAATATCACATGTGGGATTGCATTTAGTGATGTGATTTTCTATAATAGTGAACAGCTCTTGAACAAAAGAAAAAACAGACTTTCTTCTATTTATAAGGCAGTTGCATCTTTGGAAAATTCAGTGTGTATTGATATCTTTCAAAAATATTTTGCATTTATATGTAGGGAGTTAGTTTTTATGTTTTGATAATTATAATAACATTTTATACTTATATCAAAGCCATGTGACATATGGGAAAGTGATGCAAGATATGGGACAGTTGTCTATTGAGTGGAACTGCCCCATACATTGTGGGAAGTATAGCATTCTCTGTACCCCACCTAAATGCCCAGAGTGCCACCCCCATCATTCTCTGAACCAAAAATACACTAATGAATTTCCAAAATAGCAGTGTTAAGAACCATTGCCAATCATAGTTGGGAAAATGAACTTGAATTTCCCAAAGATACAAATTTTAGTGAAATAAAATTAAAAAGAAATAAATACAAAGAAAAAATACACTATATTTATTTCATGCTTACCACCTATGTTCTTCCCATGTTTTCTGCCTCCTGGTTTTATCATTATTAACATTTGTGGATTGTTTCTCTTTAACATTACATATTTTTCAGCATTCTTGTGAGGTAGGCAGGCCTAGTGTTATGCTCTCTATTCTAAAGAACCCAGGTCCAAAATTATAATAGAGGTCAGAGTAAAAGTTACAGTTTGGTGAACAAGTGCTCACTTTACTGTTATTTTTTTTTTAATTAGAAATGTATTCCACGCATAAAATGACCTAATTCTGTAATACATTCTAAACAGATGTACTTTTTAGATTATTTACTCTCTAGGAATTTTGCTGAATTTGACTAACTCTGCTCATGGATAATTAAATTGGAACTGCACTTAAGTAAAGTATAAATCATTGAATTCTGGCAAGCAGCATACCAAATAGATTCATAGAAAATCAGGACTTTTGGACAAACTTGAGGAAGTTTTGATTTATGAATGGTTCTTATTTATTTTTATTTGTCTTACAGTAAAAACATACTAGAATAGTGACAATAATAGCACTAAGAATGGACTGTTAAGAGATCTCTGGTGATCTTTGATTGGTCACTTGAAACATTTTAATTTACCCCTTCGCATGAACTCCATGAATAGTTTAAGTAATAATTTGAATTTGTTAAGTAATACTTACACCTTCATGGTAGTTCATCAAACACATATAAAAGCTCAATTTTTAACTTTAGATTATTATGACATAATGTGTGGGACTTGATGTAATTTGATGTAAATTGATAAAATTTGAAGCTATAGCAAGTAAATTCAATATATTAGTTTAAAATATGATATTGTCTTGAGGCTGATGGTAGTTTTTGTCAGACATTTAAAATGAGTAACATATTTGAAAAAAACTTGTATAAATACTAGAGGGGTAGATTAGTATGTAAGTTTTAGTGGATGTTTAAGTTTAGTAAATCATTATAATTTTTATAGGGCCTTATCATAATATAAAAATAGTAGATATTTTTCAAATACATATCTATTTGGTTACTTTTTAAGTTACAGTCACACTTTTACACACATACATAAACACACACACACACACACACACACACACAGTTATCCACTTTTTCAATTGTTAGAATGAGAAGGCAATCTTTAAAATTTTTTGAACTCACCAGGCACATGTATCAGCACAGCAACCAGTCTGGAAGCTATAGAAATACAATTATGCAAATTAGATATGTGTTCCCTGAAGAGCCCTAATAGGAAGATTGACCTATATATGGCTTAATTTGTTCTCATGCTTCCTCTTTATTGTCTTCCAGCTGCATAAGAAATTAAAACTTGTTAAATTGTATTTCTCCCCAATTATATATCAAAGGTGCTCTTGTCATTCCATGACAAAACCAATCAATAGGGTTTAAATATATTTTTCTCTGATAATGTACCCATGGTGCTGGAAGATAGCACACTCTTAAATAATGTATATGAAGTAGCTTTTGAAATCAACATACCACTTATGAAATGATGACAGTGACTTTTAAGGTGTGTGGTTGAGAGATTGCAGAATATCTGGGTTATGCATGGAAACAATTTACTCTCTATTGTTTCTGATGATCTGTGTATATTTGGAAATATGTTCTTTTCCAGATAGGTAAGTCTATGTGCAAATAGCCATTTTGGCCTTGTACTAGTTTAGAATTTGGTACCCCTAAAACCTTCGCAAGTAACTTGGTTTCATTTTGTTAAGCAAACCAAAACTTAGTGAAAATGGAGAGTATCTTGGCTTCATCTCAGTCATAAAAACAGCTTTCTGATTTCTCCAACAGATTAAACTTTTTTATTATGCTGCATAGCTAAAATCACTCTGTACATGGTATTTGTGTTGCTAATATAGTTGTTTCAAAAAACAGGATTTTGGAAACTGACACAATTTGAGTACTTTTAAATACTCTTCCTCTTCATCTCAGTGCAATTTTGGAAACTTTAACATTTGTTGAGGAATAGGTCTCATATTCTGGGATTTGATTCACCCATGACAGCCTTTCTTATAAGGGCTCTTCCCCGTGCACACTGATAAAAACAAACAAACAAAGAAAACTGGGTTGAAAGTTGTCCTTGATGTACTGTTTGCTGACTTAATTGTTATGATGCAGAGTGAATATAATTAGAAAATAGGTAGTTTGTATTACAACCTACTGATGATGGTAGATCAGTGCTTCCCAATGATAATATCTTGCTGAACACTTTGTCAAAAGGCTAATCTGTGTCCAGAGGCTGCTTGTCCAGGGCCCCATACTCTACCCAACCATTATATGGCTAAGGGAATCAATGTCCCAGCATACTCAGAGCTCTTATGGGGAATAGGAAGCTTTGTGCTAGATATTAGGTAGATCAATCTCCTGTTGCCAACCTTACAGTTGGAACACTAATTGGTCTAGTGAGGGAAATCTTTTTAGGAGTAATCATCATGTATTATAACCAGTCAAGTTGTTTTGGTACTTGGGAGAATAATCAGGTTATTTAGGCATGAATGGGGCTCTTCCACAAAATTACTATCACTTCACTCTCCAAGAGGCTCCACAATTTCTCAGTTTTTTTCAAACTGATTTCCAAACAACCAAAATCTGTATATTGCAACAAATAGTCTTATTCTGTTGATTTGCTTTACATGACTAGCATAATAAACAAGTTGTGTTGATTAGTCCCCAGGCTGCACTCAAAAGACTGAAATAACCATCCTAATGAGATCAACCCATTTGGCCATAAGTAAATTGCACAACATTTGAGGAATAGGTGGCCCAAAACAGTGAAATGAAGATTAAATTACAAATTCAATGGGGGCATGCTTTAATTATAGAGTATTCCTTTAATGTCACATCTAGTGCAATCTGAAGCATCAACTCAATTTTTTTCTAGTCATACTCTTAACAAACAAGAGGGTTTAGTAATAAACATATTGTTTGCCTAAATATATTCTTTGGATACTAATTCCAGAGTAAGCCTTTTCCCTCATGAAACATTCGATCTATTAATTACTGTCCCTGCTAAACAGTAATTGTTTCTGAAAGTGATATCATTTCTAACATGTATTATTTTCCTATTGCTTCAATGTTATACCCCTTTTGCCAAAAATATAATTGAAGAACAAGACTAAAAATTAATTCAACAGGGTTTTCATGGACTTGTTTACTTGTTAGTTTGTGTGGTTAACTATCTGGTATAAGTTCAAAAGATCCAGTAAGAACTCCTGGTTAACAATAACAACAGCAATAGGGATAACACATCTTTCTTAGCAGCTCACTGGTGTTTCAAATTCTAGTTATGGATTCACTTTTTTGTTTCAGTGATATTTAGTTAGGTATGTCCCATTTTATGTAAATGTCTAGGTAATATGAATGCCAAATAATAAGTCTTATTTGCTTTATTACACCTATTTGCCTCTGTTTCTTAGATGTAGTACAGATAAGCATTTTGTTAAAATCTTTGAGTGCAGACTCTTGGCTAAGAGTACACTCCTTGGAGTCAGAGGTAAGTCTGAAATGACCCTTTACCACTTTTTATAATTGATTCACTGACTGTGTCTTTGAGTTGTGTGGATTAAATGTGATCTCACTCAAGACATATACAAAAACCAAACATTCTTTAGCTGACTCTGGTCACTTTCCAGTAGATTCATCTTATAGTAAATTCAATCATAACTGTGCATTTGTGAGCATAGGGGCACATTTCATTTCTTGTCATGAATAAGCTGAATAAGGGCTTTTGCAGTTCTCCTTAGGGGCAACAGTTTATTTGAAATGGTGCACCTTTCCTTCTTTTCTTGAAAAAAATTGAGTGTGTGTGTGTGTGTGTGTGTACATATATGCATAATGATCTAGGGAATGTTGGAAATATTTTAACATAAAAGAAATGTGTTAATGTAGACAGGTCAAAATATAAAAGAAGATTTCTACACAACAGTGTTACTATGTACACTGAAAAAATTTTTTATTTGTATTTTAGATGAACTTTGTATTAGAAAAACTTTTCATAGTGACTATTATGGTGGAATAGACTCCTGATATTTGGCAGAACATATGAAATATTACAGCTATTTTTCAGTATGAAATAACAAGCAAACATTCTCATCTATTAAGCTATTCTTATCTGAGACTGTCACCACCTCATACCATGCCTCAGTCCTATCAAAATTCCATCAGCAGCAAAGACTTGGATTTCAGGAAACAGCACCTAGGAGTATCAAAAATTTTGTTACAATTAGACCTATGCCCAACAATCATCATTGCAGTAATTTAGGAGTAAAGGATTTTCATTGGAATTTTGCCACTAGATGATGTAGGGAAAGTAAAGCACTAGTATATCCATTATTATGGAGCAATGGTTAGTATGTCTTTCACTAGACACTGAAACACAGTAGTTAGACATACTTCTAAAACTGGCCAGAAATATCATGTTCAACTCAATGAAGATTAATGAGGCAACATTAAAAAGCAGAAGTTCTCAAGATTCATGAAATCTTCTACATAGGTGTATATGATCACCACTTCTATGTAAATATTGCCTTCTTTTAAATATTTTATGACACATTTAATATATTAAGACTTCTTTAATTGTTTTTAAAGTTTGATGTGACTAAAACCATCAAACACTAATATAGTGTTACTCTTTGAAGGAATTTCTAAAATACTTTAATGTCTTGACTAAGAAAAATAATGAGATTATGCAGAGAAAAGAACATATTATAGTCTAGTGACAAAGACTGTAAAAAGGAATCGATTAATTTAAATGAAACAGCAGAGAAAGTTCAAATAAATATATTGAACTTTATGCCAGGTTCACTAGAACATGGGACAAATGAGGCCAAGTTTGCATGGTTTAATTCCTCTTCATGGCAATTAGCTTTGCAAAAGTCGGAGGCTATACCCCAGACTCTGGTGTAGTTGCTTTGAAAACACACATCTTTGGTCATACTATAACTGATTTAGAACTTCAGAAAAATTACAACAGTGAATGAGCCAACATAATAGCACTGTACATTTCCTTACACAAAGGGAGTTTATCGAGGTAGAGACAGCAATATGGCAGAGGAGTAAGATGTGGCGATCACCTTCCTCCCTACATATACCTCAATAATACATCTACATGTGGAACAGCTCCTACAGAACACCCACCAAACTCTGGCAGGGGACCTCAGACTTCCAAAAAGGCAAGAAAATCCCCATGTAACTGGGTAGAGCAAAAGAAAAAAAAGGAAAGAAAAGAGAGCCAAAGGAATACAGAGGAGACATGCCCCTTTGGGAGGGAGCTGTGAAGAGGGAAAAGCTTCAACACACTAGGAAGCCCCCTCACTGGTGGGGATGGGGGAGCTTCAGAGCCCCTGGAGGAAAGAATAGCAACAGGTGCATGGAAGGCAGAGCAAGAGATCCCTGCACAGAGGATCAGTGCTGACCAACACTTCCCAGCCTGAGACACTTGTCTGCTAGTCCACTGGGGTGGGTGGGGGCTGGGCACTGAGGCTTGGGCTTTGGGGTTCAGACCCCAGGGAGGGGACTGGGATTGCCTGCATGAGGACAGCCTAAGAGGGATAGTGTGCCACAGCTAGCCAGGAGGGAGCCTGGGGAAAAGTCTGTGTGTGACAGACAAGCAGGAGACCTTTGTTTCAGGGTGCTCAAGAGGCAGCTTGCCAAAGGAAATTTCTGCTCCATGGGCTCACAGCTGGCAGGGCAACACCTACTCAAGTGCCACCATGAGCCTCAGCTGTAATATCAGAACACAGAGGCTGCTGCTGTGGCCACCAAGGGTACTGTGTGCAAGGCAGGTCACTGTCCACACCCTTCTGGCAGCTGGTACAGCCCCCCACTGCCAAGGATCCCACATTACAGGACCAACTTCCCATAGAGAATGCACAGTGCACTGCAGGCTCATGCCAACCTCGGCTGCTGCAGGCACTCCCTGCACATTCCAATTGGACTGCCATATCCCTCCCTCCGCCCTGGCCTTAATGAGCAAATAAGCCCTAGTCAGCCACTGCTTTTGCCCCATCTTGCCTAGGCAGGGATCCAATGCCTGAGAGCAGCCCACACATAGAGACAGGACCGAAACCAAAACAGAACCCCAGGGACTATGGGACCAAAGAGGAGAAAGGGAAACCAATGCAGGGGTAGCAGATTAAATGCCCACAATAGGCTTGGTAGACACTGAATCTGTGGATTACCTGAAGAGACAAGTGTTCCTACAATTGAGGCGGTGGACTTTGGAGGCAACTGTGGACTTTGGGGGCAAGTACTTGTGGGAGTAAGGCCATATTAGAGTCTGAGAGGACACCACAGTGCCCACAGAAGGTACAGAGACCTACTTAGAAGTATTGGAGGACTTCCTGGTTTGCTTACTACTTTTTACTTGTTCCTGGTTCTGCATAATTGTTAGTTCAGTCTTTAGTGTATATTTTGGTATGTGGGTGTGTTTATTGGTTTGGTTGCTCTCTTCTTTGTTTTCTTTTTTTTTTCTTTTCCTCTTTTTCTTCTCTATTCTTCTCTTTTGGTGAGTACATGAGTGTACATCTCTTTGTGTGATTTTGTCTGTTTAGTTTTGCTTTGAACACTTGTCTTGGGGTTTCTTCTGTTCTTTTTCCTTGTTTCTTTCTTTTTTTTTCTTCTTCTTCTTTCTTTCCATCATACTGTGCAGCTTGCAGGGTCTTGGTGCACAGGCCAGGAGTCAGACTGGGACCTACGAGGTGGAAGACCTGAGTCCAGGAGGTTGGACAACCAGAAAACTCCCAATCCCATGGAATATTAATCAAGGAGAGCTCTCCCAGAGGTCTTCATCTGAACACTAAGATCCAGCTCCACCCAACGGCCAGGAAGCTCCAGTGCTGGATACCTCAAGCCAAACAACTAGCAAGAAAGGAACACAAACCCACCCAACAGCAGACAGGCTAACTATAGTCATACTAAGCTCACAGACACCCCAAAACACACCTCCAGATGTGGCCCAGCACATCAGAAGGACAAGATTCAGCTCCACCCACAAGCATACAGAAAGCAGTCCCCCCCCCATGAAGAAGCCACTAGACTAACCTCCCCACTGGGGACAGACAACAAAATTAAGAGGAACTATGACCCTGCAGCCTGAGGAAAGGAGATCCTAAACACAGTAAGTTAAACAAAATGAGAAGACAGAGAAAGATGCAGCAGATGAAAGAACAAGGTAAAATCTCACAAGACCAAACAAATGAAGAAGAAATAGGCAGTCTACCTGAAAAAGAATTCAGAGTAATGATAGCAAAGATGATTCAAGATCTCAGAAATAGTATGGAGGCACAGATTGAGCAAATGCAAGAAATGTTTAGCACAGAGCTAGAAGAACTAAGGAGAAAAAAAAAAACAGTGATGAACAACACAATAAATGAAATTAAAAATACTCTAGAGGAATCAGTAGCACAATAACTGAGACAGAAGAGTGGAAAAGTGATGTGGAAGATAGACTGATGGAAATAAATGCCATGGAGCAGAATAAAGGAAAAAGGATGAAAAGAATTGAGGATAGCCCCAGCAACCTCTGGGAAAACATTAAACTCATTAACATATGAATTATAGGGGTCCCAGAAGAAGAGAAAAAGAAAGGGTATGAGAAAATATTTGAAGGGATTATAGTCAAAAACTTCCTTAACTTGGGAAAAGAAATAGTCAATCAAGTATAGGAGGCAAAGAGAGTACCATATAGGATAAACCCAAGGAGAAACATGCCAAGACACATATTAATCAAAATATCAAAAATTAAATGCAAAAAAAATATTAAAAGCAGAAAGAGAAAAGCAACAAACAACATTCAAAGGAATCCCCACAAGGTTAACAGCTGATCTTTCAGAAGAAGCTCTTCAGGCCAGAAGGAAGTGGCACAATATATGCAAAGTGATGAAAGGGAAAAAACTACAACCAAGATTACTCTACCCAGCAAGGAACTCATTCAGATTTGAAGGAGAAATTGAAAGCTCTATAGACAAGCAAAAACTAAAAGAATTCAGCACCACCAGAACAGGTTTGCAACAAATGCTAAAGGAACTTCTGTTGGCAGGAAACACAAGAGAAGGAAAAGACTTACAAACACAGACCCAAAACAATTAAGAAAATGGTAATAGATACATACATACTGATAATTAGCTTAAATGTGAATGGATTAAATACTCCATCCAAAAGACACAGACTGGTTGAATGGATACAAAAACAAGACCCTTATATATGCTGTCTACAAGAGACACACTTCAGAACTAGGGACACATACAGACTGCAATTGAGGGATGGGAAAAAGATATTCCATGCAAATGGAAATCAAAAGAAAGCTGGATTAGGGATACTCATATCAGAAAAAAAAAAAAGATTTTAAAGTAAAGAATGTTACAAGAGACATGGAAGGACATTACATAATGATCAAGGGATCCATCCAAGAAGAACATATAACATTGAAAATATATATGCACCCAACATAGGAGCACCTTAATACATAAGGAAAATGCTAACAGCCATGAAAGGGGAAATTGACAGTAACACAATAATAATAGGGGACTTTAACACCCCACTTACATCAATGAACAGACCATCTAAAGAGAAATTAAATAAAGAAACACAAGCTCTAAATGACAAATTAAACAAGATAAACTTAATAGGATATTTCAGCAAAAAACAAAGAAACAAACAAACAAGCAAAAACAGAATACACTTTCTACTCAAGTGCACATGGAAGAGTCTCCAGGATAGATCATATCTTGGGTCACAAATCAAACCTCAATAATTTTAAGAAAATTGAAATTGTATCAAGTATCTTTTCTAACCACAATGCTGTGAGACTAGATAGTAATTACAGGAAAAAGATGCAAAAAAAAAAAAAAAAACACAAACACATAGAGGGTAAAAAACATGCTACTAAACATCCAAGAGATCACTGAAGAAATCAAAGAGGAAATAAAAAAAAAAACCTAGAAAAAAATGACAATGAAAACATGATGACCCAAAACCTATGGAATGCAGCAAAAGCAGTTCTAAGAGGGAAGGTAATAGCAATAAAATCCTAACTCAAGAAAAAAGAAAAATCTCAAATAAACAACCTAATCTTACATGTAAAGGAATTGGAGAAGGAAGAAGAAGAAGAAGAAGAAGAAGAAGAAGAAGAAGAAGAAGAAGAAGAAGAAGAAGAAGAAGAAGAAGAAGAAGAAGAAGAAGAAGAAGAAGAAGAAGAACAACAACAACAACAACAACAACAACAAACAAAGTTAGCAGAAGGAAAGAAATCACATAGGTCAGATCAGAAATAAATGAAAAAGAAATGAAGGAAACATTAGCAAAGATCAATAAAACTAAAAGCTGGTTCTTTGAAAAGATAAACAAAATTGATGAACCATTAACCAGACTCATCAGGAAAAAAAGGCAGAAGACATATCAAAAGAATATGAAATGAAAAAGGAAGAGTAAAAACTGACATAGCTGAAATACAGAGGATCATGAGATACTACTACAGCAAGTATATGCCAATAAAATGGACAACCTGGAAGAAATGGACAAATTCTTAGAAAAGTATAACCTTCCAAGACTGAAAAAAGAAGAAATAGAAAATATGAACAGACCAATCACAACTGAATTTGTGATTGAAACTGAAACAATCACTGAAATTAAAACTGTGATTAAAAATCTTCCAACAAACAAAAACCCAGGGCAAGATGGCTTCACAAGCGAACTCTATTAAACATCTAGAGAATAGCTAACACCTATCCTTCTCAAACTCTTCCAAAATATAGCAGAGGGAGGAACAGTCCCAAACACATTCTATGAGGCCACCGTCACCCAGATACCAAAACCAGACAAAGATATCACAAAAAAAGAAAATTAGAGGCCAATATCACTGATGAACATATATGCAAAAATCCTCAAGACAATACTAGCAAACAGAATCCAATAACACATTAAAAGGATCATACACCATGATCAAGTAGGATTTATTCCAGGAATGCAAGGATTCTTCAATGCATGCAAATCAGTGAATGTGATACACCATATTAAAAAATTGAAGAATGAAAACCATATGATCATCTCAATAGATGCATAAAAAGCTTTTGACAAAATTCAACACACATTTATGATAAAAAATCTCCAGAAAGTGGGCATGGAGGGAAACTTCCTCAACAAAATAAAGGCCATATATGACAAACCCACAGCCAACATAATCCTCAATGGTGAAAAACTGAAAACATTTCCTCCAAATCAGCAAGAAGACAAGGGTGCCCACTCTCACCACTATTATTCAACATAGTTTTGGAAGTCTTTGCCAGAGCAATCAGAGAAGAAAAAGAATTAAAAGGAATCCAAATTGGAAAAGAAGAAGTAAAACTGTCACTGCTTGCACATGACATCTATAAATAGAAATCCCTAAAGATGCTAGCAGAAAGCTACGAGAGCTAATCAAAGAATTTGGTAAAGTTGCAGGATACAAAATTAATGCACAGAAATCTTTTGCATTCCTATATACTAACAACAAAAATTCAGAAAGAGAAATTAAGGAAACATTCCCATTTACTATTGCAACAAAAAGAGTAAAATACCTAAGAATATACCTACCTAAGGAGGCAAAAGACCTGTATGCAGAAAATTATATGACCCTGAAGAAAGAAATCAAAGACCACACAAACAGATGGAGAGATATGCCATGTTTTTGGATTGGAAGAATCAACATCGTGAAAATGAGTTTACTACCCAAAACAATCTGCACATTCAATGCAATCCCTATGAAATCACCAATGGCATTTTTCACAGAAGTAGAACAAAAAATTATGCAATTTATATGGAAACACACAATACCCCAAATAGTCGATCTTAAGAAGGAAAAACAGAGCTGGAGGAATCTGGCTCCCTGATTTCAGACTATACTACAAAGCTCCAGTAATCAATACAGTATGCTCTTGGCACAAAAACAGAAATATAGATCAATGCAACAGGATAGAAAGCCCAGAGATAAACCCCCATACACATGGTTACCTTATCTTTGACAAAGGAGGCAAGAATATACAATGGAGAAAAGACAGCCTCTTCAATAAGTGGTGCTGGGAAAATTGGGCTACACGTAAAAGAATGAAATTAGAACACTCCCTAAAACGATACACAAAAATAAACTCAAAATGGATTAAAGACCTAAATGTAAGGCCAGAAACTGTAAAACTCTTAGAAGAAAACATAGGCAGAACACTCTATAACATAAATCACAGTAAGATCCTTTTTGGCCCACCTCCTAGAGTAATGGAAACAGAAACAAAAATAAACAAATGGTACCTAATGAAACAAAATATTTTGAACAGCAGAGGAAACCATAAATAAAGTGAAAGGATAACCATCAAAATGGGAGAAAATATTTTCAAATGAAACGACCCACATGGATTAATCTCCAAAATATACAAGTAGCACATGTAGCTCAAAATCAAAAAGCAAACAACTTTAACCAAAAATGGGTGGAAGAGCTAAATAGACATTTTTCCAAAGAAGACATACAGATGGACAACAGACACATGAATAGATGCTCAACATCACTGATTATTAGAGAAATGCAAATCAAAACTCCAGTGAGGTATCACCTCACACCAGTCAGAAAAGCCATCATCAATAAATCTAGGAACAATAAATTCTGGAGAGGCTGTGGAGAAAAGGGAATCCTTCTACACTGCTGATGGGAATGTAACTTGATACAGCCACGATGGAAAACAGTATGGAGATTCCTTAAAAACTAAGCATAGAATTACCAGATGACCCAGTAATCCTACTACTGGGCATATATGCTGATAAAACCATAATTCATAATACCACAATATTCATTGCAGCACTATTTACAATAGCCAGAACATGGAAGCAACTTAAATGTCCATCAACAGATGAATGCATAAAGAAGATGTGGCACATATATACAATGGAATATTACTCAGCTATGAAAAGGAACGGAACTGAGTTATTTGCAGTGAAGTGGATGGACATGGATGTCTGTCATACAGAGTGAAGTAAGTCAGAAAGAGAAAAACAAATACCATATGCTAATGCATGTATATGCAATCTAAATAAATGGTAATGATGAACCCAATGGGAGGGCAAGAATAAAGGCACAGATGTTGAGAATGGACTTGAGGACATGGGGTGGGGGAGGGAAGGGGAAGCTGGGATGAATTGAGAGAGTAGCACTGACATACATACAGTACCAAATATAAAATATATTGCTGATGCATAACACATGTAGATCAACTCCATGTTTAGTGATGACCTAGATGGGTGGAACAGGGAGGGAGGGAGGGAGGGAGGCTCAAGTGAAAGGGGATATGGGGGGATATATATATATATAGTTGATACACTGCATTGTACATCCAAAAGTGGCACAACAGTGTAAAGCAATTATACTCCAATGAAGATCTGAAAATATATATATAATAATTTTTTTTAAAAAAATGAAGCTTATCCTTAAAGCAGCAAAATCCCACCATCATCAGAAGTTTTAATTTATAGTACATCTAAAACTGGGTCTTGTTTAGAAGCATCATGAAGAGTATTCTCAGTAAATCAATACCCTATCTCCCGAAACCATTACAACATCCCTGAAATCACAATTAGATGTCAAGGGAGTGACTTCCACTTTAAGAAAACCCTATGTTGAGCAAGAGCTGGGTCTAACAGGACTACACTGGACATTTGATTTTAGTAAGCAAAGTCATCAGGAGCTTCTTCTCAGGCTTAGCAATGAGTACATGGTTTTGAGAAAACAGTAGCTAACTGAATTTCACTGAGCTAAAAAGAAAATTGAAGGTTAAACTATTTGTAAATAAAATTTAAAATCTATCGTTTAGCTTATATTTACCCTTCCCAAGTATTACTTTAATCTTTACTTAAAATTTCCTGTAATTGATTGCTTCCTACAAAGAAAATATTTATTTGTTCCCAGTATCTAAATTGTTAAGGTAATTGTAGATTTCTTCCCAGAATTTTATGCAAATTCTCCTCTTAGTATAAGAAGACAGCCATTTTTACTTGAGATTGGGAAAAGAGTTAAACCATAATTATGCAGAGGAGTTTTTCTCAAACAATTCTTATTTTGGTACTATATTTCTTAGTGGATATAGACCATGTCTTTTTTTTTTTTTTTTTTTTTTTCTGCAGAATTTCTTCTTCTTTTTTTTATTTTATTTTTTTTATTTATTTATTTATTTTTTTTTATTTATTTTTTTTATTATTTTATTTTATTTTTTTGGGGGGTAGACCATGTCTTATTTAAGTTTGCATCCTTAGCACCTACCATATGGTACCTAGTTCACATTTAAATTAAGGTAAAATAAAATATCTTTGATATATAAAATGTAATTTATATATAGTATATACAGTATATACTTATATATCATATATACTATACATATAGCATATAGTATGTAATTTATATAGCATAGTAAGACAGAAAGTGTATAGAAGTAGACCTTACTACAAAAATTTTTAAGCCTTTACAATGTACTATCATGAAAATATATTAGTTTTCTTTACATATCTATTGGGAAAAGTTATTGACAAAAGTAGATAGATTTAAGAACACTAGTTCTCATGTTAATTAATATGATTTATCTAATTGACATTACTGCTATTACATAATTGTTAGATAAAATGGACCAAGAAAATCTAATTAGCTGTTTAAACTCATTATGTGCCGCATTTTATCCTGTGCTTGTCACATTCAAATTTTTTAAGCTTTAGTAATATTCAAGTTCATGTATTTGTATTAAAGGCAACATGTGCTTAAATATAATGAATATTTTAATCTCAGTATTCACTATTTTTCTAAACTTTTTAAAAAATTTGTCTAAGTGAATCATTTATCTTTCCCATGAGACTTATAAGACAGATTAATTCAAAGTAGTAGTAAATTGAGCCTTATCATTTAATTTTACATTTATTCATCAGTCATTAATTCAGTAACTTCTCTGACCACTTAGTCTCTCTCATTTTAATGAAGAAAATAAATCCACCTGAAAAAGGGTACTTTACTCAATATACAGGCAAATATTTAATTTATTTAATTTTTTGATTATTTAATTTGAAGCAACATGTAATTTAACAGTGAAATTAAATTCTTAAACTCTAGAATAGCTTGATGACAACTCAAAGTCCAAGTGTAGGGATGTATTGATTGTGTAATTGATTGAACAATTGTATAATTGATTGATCTTCCATTAAAATTTGGCTAATAAGTCTTTCTTCCCTTTTATCCTTATTTGATGCTTGTTCACACCCACATCAGACTTTCTATAGAGGGTTAGATCAATTATCTACAGTTCTAATTGTGACAACTCTCTTTTTTTGTCACTCCTCAATTCTAAGGGATGGGGTGCCAGAAAAAGAATGTGCATGGCTCAGTACAAACTTATTATTGCTGTGATAGCAAGTATTTAGAGAGTATGTTCTTTTTGATGTGAACTGGTAGAAACTTTTCATATATAATCCACTGCAATGTTTCTTAAATTATTTCTGCTCCTGTTTCACTTTTTTGTTTTGCTTTGTCTTTTAATTTTAGAGTATGCCAAAATCACCTAGGGAATTTGATAAAAATGTTAATTCCAGACCAGAAACAATTTACTCTTCTGTACTATAGAGTCTGAAGACTGCTATGTGCGTAGAGCATAATGATGTGTGTTAGAGCCTGAGTTCTGGCATTAGATTATCTGTTTGACTTCAAAGCTTGCCTTGCTACTTATTGACTGTGTGATCTTGCTGAAGTTACTTAAACTTTCTAAGTCTTAATTTACTCATCAACAAAATGGAAATTGTAATAGTATCTACTTCACAGGGTTGAAATGAGAGAGTGTGTATGAATTACTAGGCATATAGCCTACCATATAATAAGCAATAAACAATCGTCATTATTAAGCACTAGATTATAAACTCCTCAAGGTACATAACTGTGTTTAATCACAAATGAATCTGCTCAGTGACTAATAGAGTGTCTGACATGGAGTGCACAGTTAATAATTTAATGAATATACAAAGGATGGCATATTCTCTTAATTTTAGATATTATCCTTCTTGTATCATGGCCGCATAATACAACATTAAAAACTCACTTTTGTAACTTCTCTAAACACTGCAGTAAAGAAAAGATTGTATCTATTTCTGTGGTATATTGGTCAGGATAAGCTAGTTTTGCTATAGTAACAACAACCACAAAATCTCAGTGGCTCAACGACAAAGCTTTAGTCCTCCCTCATGCCATATGTCCCATGTGGATCAGCAGGAACCTCTGCTTTCTAGTCACTTAGGAAAGCAGGGTGGCAGAGGCTTCACTGTTTTATAGATACAGCATCAAGAACACATAGTCCTAAACATCAACATGAAGGAAAGACAAAGTATGGAATGAGAGAAAATATTTGCAAAAGATGCAACTGACAAGGAGTTGATATCCAAAATATACAAAGGACTGATATAACTCAATATCAAAAAAAGCAAAAAACAACAACCCAATCAAAAAATGGGCAGAGGACCTAAATAGACATTTTTCCAAAAAAGATATACACATGGCTAACAGGCACATGAAAAGGTGCTCAGTATTGCCAATTATTAAATAAATGCAAATCAAAACCACAATAAGGTATCACTTCACAGCTGTCAGAATGACTGTCATAAAACAGTCTACAAAGAATAAATGCTGGAGAGAGTTTGAAGAAAATGAAATTCTCCTACACCGTTGGTGGGAATGTAAATTGTTACAGCCACTGTGGAAAAGAGTATGGAAGTTCCTTAAAAAACTAAAAATAGAACTACCATAAGATTTAGCAATTCCACTCCTGGGTATATATCCAGAAAAAAAAAAAAAACTATTTTGAAAAGATACATGCATTCCAGTGCTCATATCAGCACTACTTACAAGAGCCAAGACATGGAAGAAAGCCAAGTGCCCGTCAACAGATGACTGGCTTAGGAAGATGTGGGGGGTGTGTGTGTGTGCGTGTGTGTATATATATATATATATATATATATATATATATATATATATATATATTATTCCATTGTATATATATGGAATACTACTCAGCCATAAAAAGAATGAAATAATGGCATTAGCAACAATGTGGATGGACCTAAAGAATACTATGCTTAGTGAAATAAGTCAGACAGAGAAAGACAAATACTGTATGATATCACTTGGATGTATGATATGGAATCTAAAAAATATGCAAATGAATGTATATACAAAACAGAAACAGACTCACAGACATAGAAAAACTTATGGTTACCAAAAGGTAGAGGGAGAGAGGGAGGAAAAATTATGGTATGGGATTAACAGATACAAACTATTATACATAAAATAGACAAACAATAAAGATTTACTGTATGGCACAGGGAATTATACCCAATATCTTGTAATAACCTATAATGGAATTAAAAAAATGAATCACTATGCTGTACACCTGAAAGTGACACAGTATTATAATTAACTGTACTTCAATTTACAAAAAGAGAAAAAGAACACATGGCCCTCCCTTTTTCTCAGTTGCTGAGTTAAGGGCAGAAAAAACTGGAGTTCTGTATGGGGAAATACATTCTTTGCTAAGTAAGTAACACATATCACTGTGATTACATGTGACTTCCCCTCAGAACCCATTGGCTGAAAGTAGACACCTGATCCTGAATAATTGCAGAAGAGGGGGAAATGTAATCCTCCAGAGTGCTTGGAAGGAAAGGAAAACTAGGGATACATGAGAATATAGAAATGTTTACCATAGAGGAGAATTTTTGTGCACATTTTCACATTTACAAAGATAATTTGTCTTTTTGCATATAAAATCACACTTGTATTCAATGGAGACTGTATATCCATTCATTTTTTTTTCTGTGATATTTGCTAGGTATCTCTATTCATTATAAAATACTATTGTTGAATATATCAACATTTTGAATATCTATTTTTTGATATTTAAAAATTGTTGGAAAATATACATACCTTAAAATTTACAATTTTAACCATTTTTAAGTACAGTTCAGTGGAATTAAGTATATTAACATCATTGTGCAACTATCACCACTATCCATCTCTAGAACCTTTGTCATCTTCCCAAATTGAAACTCCATGCCCATTAAACAATAACTTCCAATCTCCCCCAACCTGCCCCTGGCAATCATGATCCTATATTGTCTCTTTGAGTTTATCTACTCTAGATAACTCACATAAGTGAAATCATCCAGTATTTGTCCTTTTGTGACTAGTTTATTTCACCTAACATAATGTCTTCAAAGTTTATTGATGTTGCAGCATGTGGCAGAAATTCATTCATTTCTAAGGTTGAATAATATTCCACTATATATATATGTATGATGTATATATCACATTTTATTTCTCCATTCATCTATCAATGCACAGGTGGGTTGCTTCCACTTTTGGCTATTGTGATTAATGCAACTATGAACATGGGTGTACAAATATCTGTCAGAGTTCCTGCTTTCAATTATATCAGCTATATCCTCTGAGCCTTAGCAGCAGCTTGGAGTGAAGGCTTAAAGTCTTAAGTCTTTTCTGGGCATCTATGCTTTCCCGTTCCACTCCACCCCCAATTTCTCCCATATACAAGTCTGCTTCTAAATGTTTACATTTCCCAAAGAATCTAATCCCAGGTTATTTGAAGGGCCTTAGATGTTCTATTGCATTCCTCTACTGTAATCTCTTGCCCCTAGACATCCTCAGGCCTGCCATTTCCCTGAAGTTTTTACATGCCACAGTGGCTGACCCTGTCTTCTGTGGATTCCATCAGGCTGAGATATAAACTATACCACCATTTCCCATGTAAGCTCTGAGTTAGTCCAGACAGCAACAAATCATTCAGGTAGCTCACAGATATGTTAGAATTTTGTAAATATGTTCTTCACTCCTTATGGCCCAAGAGAAAAAATCAGCAATTGGGCTACATCTTCATGGATGCACTGTGCCAGGAAAGGCATGGAGCAAGAGTGAGTAAAAATGCCACCAAAGTGGTTTTGGATATGACTTTTTCTTGATTTGGTATTTCCCTTGTTGCTGTAGATCTTTGAGTATTTGCCAGAGCTCCTGCAAAGTTACTTCAGTCAGTCTATAGTGCTTTTTGGTTTGTTTTTGTTTTGCTTTTTTTTTTTTTCAAAGCTTCTACGGAGGAATGAGGGCCTGGAACTTCCAAGCCTGCCATCTTGCTGATGTCTGAATATCTATTTTCAAATTTCTCACTCAAGTGACATCTTGTCAAACAGTCATTGAAGCATGGCAATAGCAATCCTAAATTATTCTGCATAAGTTGATACAAAACATTATTCATAAAACCCATTATGCAAAATGCAAAGAAATTAAAGATCAGTCTTTAACACATTGGCAATTATTAAATTCTGAACACAGCCTGTGATTATTAGTACATGCCCAGAATTTCATTTCTTTTCACTTGGTAATTACAGCTGAGTGACATGGGAGCTTCCTCTCAAGTCTTTTCCCTTTACATGATGGCTGCTTTATTTGGGGGCTTCTTACTCTTTAAGACAATCTCCTTACCAGCCAACTGAAATGAACTTGCAGTCTGGCAACAAAAGAAAAAGTTAAGAGGTTCTATGTCAGATCCTTCTCTTTTGTTACTAATATGTAATTTTTCTAGTTTTTCACTGTAGCAAATTTATCACATGAGAACCTCTCAGCAACATAAAGTTCATGGACCTTGGATTTTATCTCTTTTCTTGTTTTAATGGCTCTCTCTCTTGTAATTACTGTCCTGTTAGCTTTTCTTAAGATAAGTTAGAGCCTAATTTCTGCAGTTTTGGCAGGGCTTTATGTTGCTCTTCTTATTGCTGTGTTCCTCATCTAATGATATCTTCCTCTTATCTTGGAACTATGGTAAAAACTATTTCTTCTCAGCAACTACCACATTATTGCACACAACTATGACTATCACAATGAAACATTTTTTACTTATTTTTTTCTATCTTTTATTTATTCATTTTTTATTTTGGTCCTTTGCAAACTCTTTCTCAAAAGTTTTTATTTATTTAATGAATTAATTAATTTTTATTTTATTACTTTATTTTCTATTGAAATATAGTTTATTTACAATATTATATTAATTTCAGGTGTAAAGCATAGTGATTCATAATTTTTTAGATTATACTCCATTAAAAGTTATTACAGGATAATGGCTAATTCTTTGTGCTATACAAATATATCCTTGTTGATTACCTATTTCATATATAATAGTTTATATCTCTTAATCCCATACCTGTAATTTGCCACTTCCCCCTTTTGGCTTAACATTGGTAACCACTAGTTTGTTTTCTATACCTGTGAGTCTATTTCTGTTTTCCATATACATTCATTTGTATTATTTTTTTAGATTCCACATATAATACAGTATTGTGTTTCATTGTCTGGCCTATTTCACTAAACATAATATCCTCTAGGTCCATCCATGTTACTGCAATTGTCATTATTTCATTTATTTTTGTGGTTGTGTAATATTCTATTATATATATATATATACACACACATCTTTATCCATCCATCTGCTGATGGGCACTTGGGTTGCTTTTATATCTTGGCTATTGTAAATAGTGCTGCTATGAAAATTGGGGAGGGGGAATGTATCTTTTTGAATTAGTGTTTTCATTTTTTCTGGATATATGCCCAAGAGTAGAATTTCTGGATCATATGGTGGTTCTATTTTTAATTTTTTAAGGAATCTCCATACTGTTTTCCACAGTGTCTACACCAATTTACATTCTCACCAACAGTGTACAAGGCTTCCATTTTCTCCACACCCTACGCAGCCTTTATTATTTGTAGACTTTTGGATGACAGCCATTAACAGGTGTGAGGTGATACTTCATTGTGCTTTTGATTTGCATTTCTCTGATAATTAGTGATGTTGAGCATCTTTTCATGTGCCTGTTAACCATCTATATATCTTCTTTGGAAAAATATCTATTCAGGTCTTCTTCCTATTTTTTTTTGTTTAGATTGTTTGCTTTCTATGATATTGAGTTGTATGAGCTGTTTATATATTTTGGATATTAACTACTTATCAGCCACGGCATTTGCAAATAATTTCTCCCATAATGTAGGTTTTCTTTTTGCTTTGTCAAGGGTTTCCTTTGCTTTGCAAAAGCTTTAAAGTTTAATTTGGACCCATTTATTTATTTTTGCATTTTTTTATTTTGCCTTAGGAGACAGATCCAAAATAAATTGCTATAATTTATGTCAAACTTTTTTCTGCCTCTGTTCACTTCTAGGAGTTTTATGGTGTCATGTCTTACACTTAGGTCTTTAATCCATTTTGAGTTTATTTTTGTATATGGTGTCAGGAAATGTTCTAATCTCATTGTTTCCCATGTAGCTGTCAAGTTTTCTGAGCACCACTTATTGAAGACTGTCTTTTCTTCATTGTACATTTTTACCTCCTTTGTCATAGAATAATTTATCATATAAGTGTGACTTCATTTTTGGGCTCTCTATTCTGCTTCATTGATCTATGTGTCTGTGTTTGTGCCACTACCGTGATGTTTTGCAGGCTGTAGATTTGTAGGATTGTCTGAACTCTAGAATGGTGATATTTCAGCTTTCCTTTTTTTTTTCCTTAAGATTGCTTTGACAATTCAGGGTCTTTTGTGGTTCCATATAAATTTTAGGATTATTTGTTCTAGTTCTGTGAAAAATGTCATGTATATTTGATAGGGATTGCATTAAATGTGTAGATTGCCTTGGATAGCATGGCCATTTTAACAAGATTAATTCTTCCAATCCAAAAGCATGAAATATCTTTCCATTTCTTTGTACCATCTTCAATTTCCGTCATCAATGCTTTATAATTTTCAGAGTACAGATCTTTTACTTACTTGGGTAAGTTCATTTATAGTTATTTTATTTTTACTGATGCAATTTTATTTTATTTATTTTTAAATAAATGTATTTATTTATTTGTTTATTTGTTGGCTGTGTTGGGTCTTCATTGCTGCACATGGGCTTTCTCTAGTTGTGGTGATCAGGGTCTACTCTTCATTGTGGTGTGCAGGCTCCTCATTGTGATGGCTTCTCTTGTTGCAGAACATGGGTTCTTGGTGGATGGGTCTCAGTAGTTGTGGCACATGGGCTCGATAGTTGTGGCTCATGGGCTCTAGAGCACAGGCTCAGTAGTTGTGGTGAATGGGTTTAGTTGCTCTGTGGGATGTGGGATCTTCCTGGACCAGGGATCAAACCCATGTCCCCTGCATTGCCAGGTGGGTTCTTAACCACTGCACCACCTAGGAATTCTCCCTTAGTGGTGCAATTTTAGGTTGGTTTTTTTTTTTTTACTTTTCTTTGTGATAGTATATTATTATTGTATAGAAACACAACAGATTTCTGTATATTAGTGTCTAACGGGAAGCACATTACACCTCTGTCTACACAAGAGCCCCATTTGCTTCAGCACACCCCTCCTCTGGGGCAAAATTTCCAGTGTAGAGAGAGGGAAGACACACACTTACAGTGAACAGTGACAGCTCTGGCCAACCCTCAGGGCTTCTGTTCCAGCAGCTTGGGATCAGACCTCACCCAGGAGAGGATGGTGAGAGCCACTGAGCAGAGGGGAAGTCCCAGGTCACAACTGGCTCCAACTGTAGCCCTTCCACTTACAGCTCCACCCTCTATCAAGGAGGCAGCTGTCAGCGAAACCTGAGGAAAGACTCAAATTGCGTGTATCTCAAATCTAGCTCTCTCACCAAAGGCATTGGGCACTCACAGCCTGTATAGGATGCTACCAAATAAGAACACCCCTTCAAGGCCACAATAGGTAACTGTTTTACTTGAGATCATAGATGCAGAGAAAGTTAGGCAATATAAAAAGCCAGAGAAACTGCTTTCAATTCAAAGAATGAGAGAAACCCTGAAAAAAAAAAAAAAAAAGAAACAGAAAGAAACGATTCACCAGATAAACAATTCAAAGCATAGGTTACAAAAATGTTAACAGAAATAGGGAAAATAATAAATCTATACAGTGATAATTTTAACAAAGTGATAGAAAACATTAAAAAGAAACCCAAACAGAAATAAAGAATTCAAAAGCTGAAGTAAAAAACACACTAGGAGGAATGAATACCAGACTAAGTAATACAGAAGAATGCATACATGATCTGGAAGATAGAATAATGGAAATCATCCAATCATAACAGCAGAAAGAAAAACAAAATTTTATAAAAAGTAAGCAATTTAAGAGACCTCTAGGATAACATTAAGTATCCCAATGTCCACATTATAGGGGTCTTAGAAGTAGAAGAGAGAGAAAAGAGAATCAAAAATATATTTGAAGAAATTATGGCTGGAAATGTCCCAAACATGCAGAAGGAAACAAATATCCAGGCACAGGAAGCACAAGGTCTCTCAAGCAAGATGAACCCAAACAGACATACACCAAGACATATCATAATTAAAATGGCAAAGGTCAAAGATAGATAATTTTAAAGGCAACAAGAGAAAAACAAAGAGTCATATACAAGGAAATCCTCATTAGGCTATCAGCTGATTTTTCTGCATAAATACTTTGAAGGCCAGAAGGGAGTGGCATAATGTATTCAATTTACTGAAAGGGAAAAACCTGCAACCTAGGATACTCTACCCAGCAAGATTATCCTTGAGAATGGAAGGAGAGATAAAGAACTTCCCAGATAAGCAAAAACTAAAAGAATTCATCAACACTTAAAACTACCCTAAAAGAAATGCTGAAGGGTTTTGTCTAAATGGAAAAGAAGAATTCATAGGAAAGGGGAAATCCCTCTAGAAAAGACAAAGATATAGTATGAATTGAGGATCCACCATTTAAATAAGACAGTACA
The DNA here is from genome assembly GCF_030028045.1 of Hippopotamus amphibius kiboko. NCBI lineage: Eukaryota > Metazoa > Chordata > Mammalia > Artiodactyla > Hippopotamidae > Hippopotamus > Hippopotamus amphibius. Next base: position 61,283,480 of record NC_080203.1, on the reverse strand, counting down.
TAGATTAAATGAAAAAAAAGTAAAAGAAACTATAACTGCAATTAAAAATTAAGGGATAAGAATGAAGATGCAAATATGAGTCTTATTTTTACAGACTCCATCCCATGATGGAGCCTTTTCCCCAGTCCTGACTTCCCTAGATTCAGTGCTGTGCTGTGTCATGGAGTGAGCTGGTTCTGCATGTTCCCTTGGCTCAGGCCGAGGCACAGTGATGTGGTTGTGGGAAACTAGGGAATACCTCTATCTGCCCTTCCTTGGAGGTTAGACAGTGCGCATGCACTCCTCACAAGTAGAGTCAGGGTTCTCCAGCCTTTCTATCAGTAGGCTTCCAACAAGCCAAGAGGGCTTGTCTCCTCTCTGTATGACATAAGAACTTGGATGCCCATTAGGTGGCTCAGCTTGCTCACTCCACAGAGCAGGTGTCCACTCATGTAATGTCCCTTCTCCTCTGAGTTCTCTCCCAGGGGAAGATGTCCAGACTTGATCACTTTTCTTCCATTTCTACCCTATTACATGTACAGGTGTCCGGCCAGTTTCCAGTTAGTTTTCAGTGAAAATTGTACCACCTGTAGGTGTAATTTTCATGTGTTCATTCAGAGAGATGAGCTTCACATTCTCTTAGTCTGCCATCTTCCTCTTAAACCACTTAACCATTGTTTTTTGCAGTCATACAATGGGTGAGGCATTCTGCTTTGCACATTTTTCATATACTATGTAGGCACATTTACCATCATTTTACAGACAGAAAAGAAGCCAGGAGAGGCTAAGTGACTTGACCAAAGGCAGTACCTGGGTGGAAATCTAAGTCTAGCTGACCATAGAGCTAGTGTTTTTAATCAATTTGCTGCGCTAGGTTTACTATAGTTACTCAAAGATTTACTCTGTAAGTTATCTTATATAACCAACAAAACAAACACAAACAAAAATCTCCACATTGAACTCAAGTTCCCTCAAATAACAAAATAAAGGCAATAAGTGTAAAGTCTAAATTTACTATAATCAATTTTTCCTTTTTAAATTGATTTTCATTGTAAAGTTGAGATACAGAATGAAGAATATTGCTTAGTAAGATCATCTGCTTCGGTTAGTTTACTGGCTTGTCCCTTTCTTTACATTTTCGGGTGTGTGTATATATGTGGGCAATTGATATCCACTATATCCAATCCTTCAGAAGAGGCTTTCTAAGGAAATAAATTAATATCTTCATAACAAAAATGTAACTTTTGCTTCATTTAGTCCAGAGTTTTGGGACCTAGGATAATCTCTCCATCTCCTACAATTCATTTACAACCCTATGGTGCTACTGAAAATTTATGAAGAGAATTTAAAAGGATATTTTATCACTTATTAAATATCTCATTATAATAGGTAAAATACATGAAAAAAACCCTATTATACTATTAACTTATAGGAAACATAGAAGACAGAGAAGTAGTTAAACCATACCATGGGATTGCAATAGGCAAAATCCATGCTCTAAGACACTACAGAAAAAAATAGTCTAGTATCTTCAACTGCAATAAGGAAAAAGAGGAGATAGAAGTCTATAGATTAAATGAGAGTTAAAGGAAATATTAATAGGTAGAACTGAACTATAGTGTTTATAGATGAACACTTGTTAGATAAGTGTATAAAAATAAATAAGAAGGTGATTGCCCTAATTGTTCAGGATAGTAGTTACCCTTAGGGGAAAAAGCACCACAAAGTGCTTTTAGGGTGGTATGCTAGTTTTATAGTGCTACAGCAACAAATTTCTACAAATTTGTGGCTTGGAATAAGATAAATTTAGTATCTAAAATTCTGAAGGTTAGATCTCCAAAATGGGTCTTATAGAGCTAAAATCAAAGGATCAACAGTGCCATGCTCCCTCCAGAGGTTCTAAGAGAGAATCTGTTTCCTTCCCATTCCAGCTTCTAGAGGCTGCCTGCATTCCTTGGTTTGTGGCCCCTTTCTCTGTCTTCAAAGCCAGCAGTGCAGCATCTTCTCCTCTTTCTGAACTTCTGTTGCTCTATTGTAAGAATCCTTGTGATTACATTGAGGTTATCTAGGCTAAACCCTGGATTATTTAGAATAACATTCCTTCCCATCTCAAGATCCTTAATGTCATCACATCTGAAAATCCCTTTTGCCATGTAACCTGACATATTGACAGGCTTTGAGGATTAGAATATGAACCTCTTTGGGGAGATGAGGAGCATTATTCAGCCCACACAGTGGCTAATAAAATTCTGTATCTTGACTTGATTGCTGTTTATGAGTATGTCTTATAATTAGAATTGGAAGATATGTCAACACACACACACACACACACACAGCACACCCAATGAAATTTGAATTTCAAATTTCAAATAATGAATCATTTTTTGTATGAATATGTCTGATGCAATATTTGGTATATACTTTTAGTAAAAAAGTGACTCATTGCTCATCTGGAATTCAAACTTAACTGGGTATCCTGACCTGAACAAGAAGGAAGTCCAAAAGAAAGGTGATATGTGTATATATATAGCTGATTTCATTTTGCTGTACAGTAGAAACTAATACAACATTGTAAAGCAACTATACTCCAATAAAATTAATTTAAAAAATTCAAATGGGTGTCCCATATCATGTCAATACTTCTTAAAATAATTAAGCTGGACATTTGTTTTATGTGGGTTTGGTATCTTTATTATACCTAAAATTAAAAAGTTAAAGTATTTATTATACCTAAAATTAAAAAGTTAAAGTATTTATACAAGTATATGTATTGTACATGTAACTGGTATATACACCCACACGCTGTACATATTTATATATGCCACTCCAGCTCTAGTTCATACTTTTGTCAAAAATGGTTTTTCTCCACATAACTGCATGAATGTCTCCTTGTAATTCTGTAATTATCTGCCTCTATGGCACCCTGTGAGGTACACCAAACCTCACCAAGTTATCCAAAGCAAAATTCATCTCCCATCTCTATCACATTGTTCTCTTATTCTCTAGAGAACTTATCACTTTTGGAAAATATGTTAAAAATTATTTGGCCACAAATATATAGATGTATCTTAGCCAAATTCTCCCTCTTTGTTTCCTGGTGGTGCAGCAGACATCTTGCAGTGATGTGAATGAAAGCCATATGCCAATGTTTGCTGAGTAAGATGAAAGAATAAACATTGGCTCCAATGATTTTCTTGAACAGCTGTAACCAGCCCTGTTCTGCCTGATTTTGAAATTTCTCTTTATTGAGAAAAAGGAAACTTCAAAGTTTAACAATATATGAAAACCCATAATTAAAAATTTAATTCCTTAAAAAGTGAAACTGAATTCTCTAAGATAACATCCTAAATGTATTATCATGTGGGATTTTAAAAGAAAGGATAGCTCACTTTTGCCATGGTTTCTCAGTTGAAAGAACTATGTTATGCTTCCTAAAAGGTCAGACAGAGATAAAAGCAGATAGTGCCATAGGAAAAAGGAAACAAAGCATATGATATGCATGCTTGAAGTAATGGTAGCATATATATTTTCACTTATAAATTATTTGAAAGTTTGTTAATTAATTACACTTCAATACTTCTATCTATAATTAACTCTTAACTATGTGGTTTAATGAAGTGTGATATTTAGGATATATTTTCTTAGTTTCTCATATTGCTTCTAAGTTATTTTTTATAATGCTTTATATTTCATGTGGCTGTACTTTGCAAATAAATGTATATCAATCTGAATATCTCATTTGACAGTTGCCATTTTGATTAATTGACAGTTGTTCTCCTACACATAGTTAATAACATAACCACAGACATTCTTACAGTGCATCTTTTATGATGCAATAACTTATATCAAATTACTGTCAACAAAGTATGACTGTTTCACTTTTACATTACTTAAAATTAATATTAACACTTTTTAGATTAAATTTAATAGTGAATTTTGAATGGATTCTTTCCCTTGCTCAGTCTATGATGGTAGGACAAGAAAAGGTTTTTTAAATGACATATGGTTTTAATAATAGAAAGATAGGCACCCAAAGTCACATTGTAAGGTTTCAATTCTTATGAATTTACAGATAGATTGTTAAAGGCTTGTCAGTTTAACTGTCATTTTTTACCTAAGTAAAACACTACTTGTAGAATATCACCAGGCATTGTAATTTACACATGGTAATTCTGTTATAACAGTATAACTTACTTGTATTTCCCTTCATAATAAGACACATATTTAGTGTTAAAATAAGCTCTTGAAAATTTATAGGACTCTAAGAAAGGAAACATACATTAATGTCTCCTTCAAGTTGGGTACCAAATAATTACCTTTTACATCATTATCTTGGCATGTGCTTGTGAAACTACCACTAACATGAGTATTTTCCTTTTATAAAACATGTTGTATTTATTTTATAAAATGTTTCCTGGTTCAGAGTGAAAGTAGGCCCAACAGCTTCAGAAAGTGATGTAGTATAGAAGCTATCTGTTTGGTGAGGATATATAATAAAATCTTGTTCCAGGTACACAGCATGATTATCCCTAATAAGATCAGTGTTGTGGTTAATACTCAAGTTCCTAAGACCAAATCCTTCTGTTTTACTGTAAACAATGTAGGTACATTAATAATACTAGTTATAATGATATGACTTTCTATAAGACCTTTGCTGCATTATGGAAAAACTAGAGTAACAATAAACTTACTAGTAAAGATCACTTAAAGACTCTTCAATGAGGTTGGTACTAGATGATAAAAGTTTTAAAAAGCAATTTTGAAAATAAAAACTAAGAAAGTACAGCTTACCTAGACAAGATATAAAAATATACTGGAAAGAGAAGCATGAACCAGACTTGTAACTTACTATGTTGTTTCCAACTCTACTTGCTATGATTTATTATATTTAGGATTGATCTATACAAGGAATAGCTACATGAATCTATATTTCAATTTGGCATGGTAATGAAATGTGAAAAGTAAATCAATATTCCTGTCTTGAATTATCTCTACAACTCCAAATTGATTATTTCTACTCACTCAATTTAGTTTAAAAGAACTCACTATTATTCTCATGGCAATTGCAATATAACTGAAAATAAGGAGACACTACAAACTCAAGGTGAAACATATTACATAATAAATATAAAAAAATACTTTACCAGCATATATTTGATAAAGCTGTTGAAATTTTAGTGATCATCTTCTGAACACACATCTTGAGTTATCTAACAAAGGTAGATTAAAGTATATTTCAATGAAATTATATCTTGATTTAGTTACTCACCATATGGATCTTCACAGTACCTCACTACACCCAGTAAAACTAGGAATGTTTGATGGTTCTAAAAAGAATGAGTTCAATCCTTGAAATGCAAAGTTTCATTAAATAAGTCAGGCTGGGACCAAATAAGGTGGTAAACACTGATAGCAATAACTTGTGTGTAAAGGTAAAAAGTAATGATTTGAACTTCTAATCATGAGCTTAAGGTTACTGGAGATATAAAAAAAGGAATGCCATTAGAAAGCCGCATATGCTTTGGGGATTCCTGTCTCCTTTTGCACACAAGACATTAGGCTTGTGTCACTGTGCTGTCCTTTCTCCAAAATTGTGCTCTTTGTTGTATTGAAATCAGATGCCAAATGGGGTTTGTGTCCACAAGATCCACAAGACTAGCAAACAAAGAAAAAGTTCTTTATGGGTACATTAACACTTGCCACAGCCACTCCCTCAGGGTTCAGTGCAAAGGAAGCGGGCAAAGACACCCATCTCCCAGTCTCTCTGAAAGAGGTTTAACTTCATATTTTATAATCTGCTGCTTGAGGGTCCAGCTTCTAATTTTGCATGCATCTAGGGATTGGCTGAAAGAGACTGGAGACCGAGAACGCCAGAAGACATTGTTCATCACAAAGTTACCAGTATCTTCCTGGAAGGAGCTTGTGTACATGTCTGGTGCTCCAGCTTTCATGGCTGGTACCTGAGCAATGAGTCTCAGATCTCCTGTCTCTGATAGCCAACAACACTTGCATTCATGAATCCTATAGGACTGTACCATACAAATAAGCATTTCTTAACAGGCACACATGTAGACCAAAATATGCATCATAGAGGTCCCAGAAAGAGAAGACATAGGGCTATAAAGTTTAATCAAGTAAATAATGACTAAAAAATGTCCCTAACTCTTTCATTTCCTATAAGGAAAGAAACAGACAGGAACATCAGGAAGAAACAGATCAGGAAGCCCAAAAAACACAAATAAAATGAAATCAAAGAGTTCCATACTGAGACAAATCATAACTACATTGTTTAAAGTTAAAAACAAGGAATCTTAAAAGCACCAAGAGAAAAGCAATAGTGTCACACACCCAGAAACTCCCATAAAACTATAAGCAGATTTTTCAGCAGAAAATTTGTAAACCAGTAGGGAGTGGGATAATATTTTCAAAGTGAGGAAGGAAATTAACAACAGCAACAACAACAACAACAAAAAACACTGCTAACCAAGAAAACTCTCCCTGGCAAAGCTGTCCTTCAGAATTGAAGGAGAGAAAGAGTTTTCCAGACAAAAGCTGAAGGAATTCATCATCGTTAGACCAGCCTTATGAGAAATGTTAAAGCAGGTTCTTTGAGCTGAAATGAAAGGATGCTAAATAGTAACATGAAAACATATGAAAGTATAAAACTCACTGGTAAAGTAAATATAGAACTCAATTTAGAATACTTTAATATTTTAATGATGTAGGGTAAATAACATAACTAGCATAAAGGTTAAAAAATTAAAATAACTATAATAATTTGTTAGTGGATACACATTATTAAAAAGTGTAAATTGTGACATCAAAGATGTAAATTCTGTGGGAGAATGTAAAGTGTAAAACTTTAGTATGTGTTCAAAGTTAAGTTGTTAGATTAAAATAGACTGTTATACCTGTAAGATATTTTGGGTAAGCCTTATGATAACCACAAAGAAAAAACCTATGGTATAAACCCAAAAGATAAAAAGAAAGGAAACCAGGTATACCACTATGGAAAATCATGAAATCACAAAGGAAGAGAGCAGAGAGGAAGAGAGGAAAAAATGAATCACAAAACTACCAGAGAACAATGAACAAAATGGCAATATTGGGTACCTACCTATCAATAATTACTTTACATTTAAGTGGACTAAATTCTCCAGTCAAAAGAAGTAGACTCACTGGTTGGATATAAAAAAACAAAAACAAAAAAATGAAAAACAGCTGCCTACTCTATGCTGCCACAAAAGACTCACTTCAGCTTTAAGGACACACATAAATTGAAAGTGAAGAGATGAAAAAAGATATTCCATTCAAATGGAAACCAAAAGAAAACAGGAGTAGCTGTACTTATATTGTTCAAAATAGACTTTAATCTGAAGAATGTAACAAGAGACAAAGAAGGTTATTATATAATGATAAAGGTGTCAGTTCATCAAGATGATATAACAACTGTAAATATTTAGGTGCTCACAGGAGTGCCTAAATATACAATGTAAATATTAACAGATCTAAAGAGAGAAATAGACAGCAATGCAATGATAGTAAGGGACTTCAGTGCCCCACTTTCAACAATGAATATATCACCCAGACAGAAAATCAACAAGGGAATATCAGACTTAAACTATTCCTTAGAGTAGATAGGCCTGACAGACATGTCGACTTAAAAAAATGCTTAACATCCGAGTTGTGAGTTAAGTGTTTTAGGGGGAAAAATGAGGGCTGGAGATGGCATTTTAGATAGCTCTGAGAAACTGCTCCAAAGAGGTGTCGGGGAGGAGGTCAGTATATATGTGATTTTAGTGAAGGAGGAGTACATGAAATTGAGCACATATTTTTTTGCAGAAGGTTTCTGCTAGTTACGAGGAGCAGTTGTCACCGTGAAGGATTTTAGTGTTTCTCTAGATATGAGGAGATACAAGAATTGGGCTTATAAAATTGGCTTTTGAAAGTATTTAACTATCTGAAGACCTGTTTTGCCAGCTTCTCCCAGAGCACAGAGTGCTTTATTTTTGCTTTTCACCCTGAACTCATTTCAGGGGGTGTTGGAAATCAGCAGCTGCAGCAACACATGATTTAAGGCTTGTAGAGGTAGATGGCAAGTGCCAATGACAAGTGCCATTTGTAGTTGACAGGGCCCCCTCATGGTCATAAATTTGACCAGGCTTTGGGAGGCATTTCATGACCATTTTGTTCCAAGGTGCTAGGAAGGGTTATCCCCAGGTCTGGTGAAGACTTTATTAATAGGCCACTTAATTAATAGGCTATTACTGTACTAGGTCTTTTTTTTAAAAAGAACTTTTATTGATATATAATTGACATACAATAAACTGCATATATTTAAAGTGCACAATTTAATTTTTTTTCTTATTAGTAACATATATATGGTAGACTAGATCTTTTAACAGTAACTAAGGTTAGCTCTCAACCACCTGTCTTACTAACCTGTTATGGTCCAGGAAAAAAATTTTTGTTGTATTTTTTTTCATATCCAGAGTTACACTATTACAATTATTGATTTTATATAAAACTATACATTTTTGACAGAGGCTTAGTTACACATTTGGTAATGCAAGAAACAACAATTTTGCAAAACAGGCAAAATACAAATAACATAGTACTTTTAAATATTAAAAATTAAAGTATTATTAAAATCATAAGTAAAAATTAAGCCAAGATCTTCCATTAGGAGCAACCCAGTATATCCTTAGGTTATCTGACTTAGTTTGTTTGGTACCAATCCTTATATTTTAGGGAAATGATCTATTGGCACTGTCCATAAGGCTTCTAGCCCAATTTTCTAGTTACTAGGCTGTTATTCTTAGTATAATTTAATTGTTCCCAAGATAAAAGGAGGCCTTAAAACTTAAATGACCACAGCCTATTGTTAACCACATAAATCCTTTTCATAATTGTGGGAGGTTTTATTTCTTGGCTGAAATATTGCTTGTTGCTCTGATTGAGCTTGAATAATTGTAGAGGAAAAATTCATTTTTTATGGCCAGAGTCAGAAAAGGTATTATTAATTGTCTAGGTGAGGGGATCCCATAATAAGAATAGCCTGAACAAGACTGAACTTTCTTTTTTCTAAAATAAATTTCCTAAGGGCCCTCCAATTAGAGCCTTGGAGTGTAGAAATTCACCAAGGTAATTCAGAAGTACTAGACACAGGTAATTGGCCACAAACCCAATGGTTGTATTGATTTTTAAAACTAGCATAATATTGTGTTCAAGATAGAAAAACATTTGATTTATACGCAAAAATCCAAGAAGGTAAGAAGACATTATAAGTGATAATATGAATCAGTCCAGCATCTTGGTTAAGTTGTCTACTTCTGATGTTTTCTTTTTTCTCACCCTGACATGAGTGTAGTTTCCTGTATTTGAGTGTCACTTTAAGGTGAGTTTGAGGTCAGCAGTCCTCTTTATAGATCGGGCCTGTGCAGGGGCACTTTTTAAGTGGGAAATATGAATCCAAGAGTGGATCCCTTTAGTTTTGCTGCACATGAACTAGTTAAGAATACTTGGTGAGGGTCTTTTCATTTGGGTTGTAGTGAGGTTTTTAAATGATGTCTTTTCCAATATACATAATGCCCTGGTCATGGGTCAACTGATCTTTATTTAAAGATAGATTACTGAGATAAGCTTTAAAAATACTTAGAGGACTTCCCTGGTGGCTCAGTGGTTAACAATCCACCTGCTAGTGCAGGGAACACAGGTTTGATACCTGGTCTGGGAAGATGCCACACTCTGTGGAGCAATTAAGCCTGTGTGCCACAACTACTGAGCTTGTACTTTAGAGCCCACAAGTCACAAATACTGTGCCCACATGATGGAACTACTGAAGCCCACATGCCTAGAGCACCCCCTGCTCTGCAAGAAGAGAAGCCATGGCAATGAGAAGCCCACACAATGCAATGAAGAGTAGCCCCTGCTTGCCGCAAGTAGAGAAAGCCCATGCAGCAACAAAGATCCGACACAGCCAAAATAAATACATAAATAAAAATTTAATAAAAAAAAGAACAGAGTGCTTTTTAAATAATTTAATTTGGCTTTACATCAATATAACATAACAGCAAGGAACTATTTAGGAAGGGAGTCAGTAAATACAGAACTGTATTAACAAACTGGGATTCAACATTTATTGAAACATCTTTTTCTCTTTAAAATTACCCTTATTTTTAGCAAATATAACCAAATTAAGACTAATTTGTTGGCAAAATAAATCTGGTCTTAATAAACTTGGCCTGATAATTTATATAAGTATAATTTATTATATAGGCTTTTTGCTTGCTGAAACTTTTATAAGGAGTCTCAGACTGGACTTTTAAAAGACCTCTCAGGGCTAGGAAAGTCATGCCAAAGTCTTATCAACAGATTTTGTCTAAAAGATCTATGTGAATTCCCCCATTTTTCAAGGTCCCCCCAAATACCTTGAGTTTTCTATACCTGTTAGTGAGGTAGTCTTTCTAATTTATCTGATAAGTCTGCTGGGATCCTAAGAGATTCCCATGTTTGGAGGGGACATATAGAGAGAAAAGATAAGTGTTTCAATCCTGCTTACAAAGGTATAATTTACCAAATTACTGTAAATCATAATTAGTTTGAGGCAAAGGTTTTCCTTACACCTGGAAAACACAGATTTAAATCAGTAATTTTTCAGAGAGAAACCATAAAATTTATAGCCATATTCACCAATTTACTGAGTTTTATGTAACTAATCCTTTTTGTTAACAGATTTATGAAGGCATCAGGTTTTTTACTAGACTTTTTAAATTTTTTTACCCCTTTTAGCAATATGGTCTGAAAATCAGAAACTTGTATTTATCCAAAAGTCATTTTTATAAATGTTTTTGAAGAGGAGGCATTTTTGCAAAGTCATTGGAATAAAACAGTAAGTGTCTATAATGACAAAAGACTTAAGACGTTTAAAATTTGCTTACAATGCAATGTAATTGACAAATTGACAAAGTAGCTTTAATGCTGTCATATACAACACTTTAAGATAATAACTAGAATTATGACTGATAACATTTTATCAGGACATGTCAGAATTTTAGAAACTCCATATAATTTTTAGAATATCTATATTAATAACATTTACCATACACTAAAATCTAAGAAGATTTGTTACTCATTTGACAATACTTCCCATGTAACTTAAATGAACCTAGTTTATATCTATCTTTGGGATGTTTCAGGGGCCCTTTAAAGCATGCCAAAGTTAGCTAGAGGTTAAAAGGGCTTTACTAGAATTTGATTTAGGAGGTTTTGTCAAAAAATATCAAAAAGGGTTTAGAATACTCAGACAGATAGGATTACAGGTCACTATGAAACAATAGTTATTCACTTAGCCAAAGTAACAACAAAAAATTTCAAAGGCAAATATATAACAGATCACTTAAAAGGTAAGGAAACAAAATCTGTTATCAAAGGCATTTTAACATTTTAAGAAAACTTGTCCTCTTAACAGAGAGAAAAGCCAAATTTAAGTTTTGCATCAGCTTACTTTTAAAATTCATTTACTTAATTAAATTTATTTTAAACTTAGTCAGTGCTGACCATGCACAAAATCTTTTTCCTGGGGGCTTTCCACAAAAATTTTAATAACTTTTTGTATCCATCACTTTATTTTTCATTTAGAAACAGCCAGCTATAGTCAGATCTGCTTTCCTTTCCCTTAATAAAATGCAATTTTATTCCTTATGCCTTCTCACTGAAAACATATATCCTACGCTTCTACTGTATACTGAAATGTTTCCTTTATTATTTTATTAACCTTAGTTACATGTTTAAATTAGAATTCTTAGCTCTTAAAACATTTTTTTTGTGAAAACTAAGAAGGAAGCAATTATGAACTGTCCTTTACATTAGCATTTTGTAGATTAGTGAACATAAATACCAGTGATATTTTCTAAAAACATTTGCTTTCTTTAGAGAACATGGCACCAAACATATTCATTTATGGTCCTAAATACCTTTTGTTTTTCTATACAGGTAAGCCAATGTTCAGTAACTAATGTTTTAATATCTTATTTTATTTGGGAATGACATAGCTATTTGATAAGCCTCCATCACTTAATTTAGCACAACTCTAGAATTTCAAGTTACCAGAATCTGGAGAGACTATTTTAGATAGAGTATAATTACTACTTTTTTTTATTAAACTCTCTATTGGAATATAATTGCTTTACACTCTTGTACCAGCTTTTGAGGTACACCAAAGTCAATCAGCTGTATTTATACACATATCCCCATATCCCCTCCCTCCCGCGACTCCCAACCACCATCCCCATCCTGGCCCTCTACGGCATCACCCATCATCGAGTTGATCTCCTTATGTTATACAGCAACTTCTCATTGGCTATCTATTTTACAGTTGGTAGTATATATATATGTCTATGCTACTCTCTCACTTCATCCCAGCTTCCCCTTCATCCCCCATCCCCCCAACCCCTTATCCTCCAGTCCATCCTCTGCATCTGCTTCCTTATTCTTGCCCTGTCACTGGGTTCATCAGTACCTTTTTTTTTTTTTTGAGATTCCATATATATGGGTTAGCATACAATATTTGTTTTTCTCTTTCTGGCTTACTTCACTCAGTATGACAAACACTAGGTCTATCCACCTCATTACATATAGCTCCATCTCACTCCTTTTTAAGCTGATTGATATTCCATTGTGTATATATATATATATATATATATATATGCCACATATTCCTTATCCATTAATTTGTTAATGGGTATTTAGGTTGCTTGCATGTCCTGGCTATTGTAAATAGTGCTGCAATAAGCATTATGGTACATATTTCTTTTTCGATTATGGTTTTCTCTGGGTATATGCCCAGTAGCGGGATTACTGGATCATATGGTACTTCTATTTTTGTTTTTTTAAGGAACCTCCAAACTGTTTTCCGTAGTGGCAGTACCAACTTACATTCCTACCAACAGGGCAGGAGAGTTCCCTTTTCTCCACACCCTCTCCAACATTTGCTGTTTCTAGATTTTTTGATGATGGCCATACTGACCAGTGTGAGGTGACACCTCATTGTGGCTTTGATTTGCATTTCTCTAATGATTAGTGATGCTGGGCATCTTTTCATCTGTTTGTTGGCCATCTGTATGTCTTCTCTGGAGAAATGTCTATTTAGGTCTTCCGCCATTTGTGGATTGGGTTATTTGCTTTTTTGATATTAAGCTGCATAAGCTGCTTGTATATTTTGGAGATTAATCCTTTGTCCGTTGCTTCATTGGCAAGAATTTTCTCCCATTCTGAGGGCTGCTTTCTTGTCTTGTTTAGGGTTTCTTTCACAGTGCAAAAGCTTTTAAGTTTCATTAGGTCCCATTTGTTTGTTCTTGATTTTATTTCCATTAATCTAGGGGGTGTGTCAGAAAGGATTTGGCTTTGATGTATGTCATAGAGTGTTCTGCCTATGTTTTCCTCTAGGAGTTTTATAGTGTCTGGCCTTACATGCAGGTCTTTAATCCATTTGGAGTTCATTTTTGTGTATGGTGTTAGGAAGTGTTCTAATTTCTTTCTTTTACATGTAGCTGTCCAATTTTCCCAGCACCACTTATTGAAGAGGCTGTCTTTTTTCCATTGTATACTCGTGCCTCCTTTGTCAAAGATAAGCTGCCCATATGTGCTTGGGCTTACCTCTGAGTTCTCTATTCTGTTCCATTGATCTTTCTTTCTATTTTTGTGCCAGTACCATGCTGTCTTGACCACAGTGGCCTTGTAGCATAGTGTGAAGTCAGGAAGTCTAATTCCACCAACTCCATTTTTCCTTCTCAAGATGGCTTTGGCTATTCGGGGTCTTTTGCATTTCCAGGCAAATTGTAAGATTTCTTGTTCTAGTTCTGTGAAAAATGCCATTGGTATTGTGATAGGGATTGGATTGAATCTGTAAATTGCTTTGGGTAGTACAGTCATTTTCACACTGGTGATTCTTCCAATCCAAGAACATGGTATGTCCCTCCATCTGCTTGTGTCATCTTTGATTTCTTTCATCAATGTCTTAAAGTTTTCTGCATACAGATCTTTTGCTTCCTTAGGCAGGGTTATTCCTAGGTATTTTATTCTTTTTGTTGCATTGGTAAATGGGAGAGTTTCCTTAATTTCTCTTTCTGCTCTTTCATTGTTAGTGTATAGGAATGCAAGAGATTTCTGTGCATTAATTTTGTACCCTGCTACTTTACTAAACTCATCCATTAGTGCTAGCAGTTTTCTGGTAGAATCTTTAAGGTTTTCTATGGATAATATCATGTCATCTGCAAAGAGTGACAATTTTACTTCTTCGTTTCCAATTTGTATTCCTTTTATTTCTTTTTCTTCTCTGATTGCTGTGGCTAAAACTTCCAAAACTATGTTGAATAATAATGGTGAGAGTGGACACCCTTGTCTTGTTCCTGTTCTTAGAGGGAATTTTTTCAGTTTTTCCCCATTTAGAATGATTTTGGCTTTTGGTTTCTCATATATGATGTTTATTAAATTGAGGCAATCTCCTGCTATGCCCATTTTCTGGAGAGATTTTATCATAAATAGATGTTGAATTTTGTCAAAAGCTTTTTTTTTTTTTTGTATCTATTGAGATCGTCATGTGGTTTTATCCTTCAATTTGTTAATATGTTGTATCACATTGATTGATTTGCATATATTGAGGAATCCTTGCATCCCAGGGATAAACCTCACTTGATCATGGTGTATGAATTTTTTAAAGTGCTGTTGGATTCTTTTAGCTAGTATTTCGTTGAGAACTTTTGAATCTATATTCATTGATGATATTGGTGTATAATTTTCTTTTTTTGTGACATCTTTTCCTGGTTCTGGTATCAGGGTGATTGTGGCCTTGTAGAATGAGTTTGGGTGTGTTCCTCCTTCTGCAATATTTTGGAAGAGTTTGAGAAGGATAGGTGTTAGCTCTTCTCTAAGTGTTTGATTAGAATTCACCTGTGAAGCCATCTGGCCCTGGGATTTTGTTTGTTGGGAGATTTTAAAGCACAGTCTCAATTTCCATACTTGTGATTTGTCTGCTCATATTTTTTGTTTCTTCCTGGTTCTTTTTTAGAAGACTTTTTTTTTCTAAGAATTTATCCATTTCTTTTAGGTTATCCAATTTATTGCCATATAGTTGCTTGTAGTAGTCTCTCATGGTCCTTTGTATTTTGTGGTGATAGTTGGTGCTTCTCCTTTTTCAATTCTAATTCTGTTGATATGTGTCTTCTACCTTTTTTCCCTGATGAGTATGGCTAATGGTTTATCAATTTTGTTTATCTTCTCAAAGAACCAGCTTTTAGTTTAATTAATCTTTGATATTTTTTCCTTCCTTTCTTATTCATTTCTTTTCTGATCTGATCTTTTTGATTTCTTTCCTTCTACTCACTTAGGGGTTTCTTTGTTCTTTCTCTAATTGCTTTAGGTGTAAGGTTAGGTTGTTTATTCGACATTTTTCTTGTTTCTTGAGGTAGGACCCTATTGGTATAAGCTTTCCTCTTAGAACTGCTTTTGCTGCATCCCATAGGTTTTGGGTTTTTGTGTTTTCATGGTCTTTTTTTCTAGATATCTTTTGATTTCCTGTTTGATTTATTTAATGATTTCTTGGTTGTTTAGTAGAGTATTGTTTAGCCTCCATGTGTTTGTATATTTTACAGTTTTTCTTTTTTTTCCTGTAATTGAAATCTAGTCTCATGGCATTGTGGTCAGAGAAGAAGCTTGATATGATTTCAATTTTCTTGAATTTACTGAAGCTTGATTTATGACCCAAGATATGATCTATCCTGGAAAATGTTCCATGTGTACTTGAAAGTGTATTCTCTCATTTTTGGATGGAATGTCCTATAAATATCAATTAAGTCAAGATGGTCTAATGTGTCATTTAAAGCTTGTTTGTCCTTATTTATTTTCTGTTTCAATGATCATTCCATTGATTTAAGTGGGGTATTAAAGTCTCCTACAATTATTGTGTTACTGTCAATTTCCCCTTTTATGGCTGTTAGCATTTGCCTTATGCATTGAGGTGCTCCTATGTTGAGTGCATAGATAGTTTCAATTGTTATATGTTCTTCTTGGATGGATCCCTTGATCATTATGGAGTGTCCTTCCTTGTCTCTTGCAATTGTCTGTACTTTAAAGTCTAATTTGTCTGATATGAGTATTGCTACTCCAGCTTTCTTCTGAATTCCGTTTGCATGGAAAACCTTTTTACATCCCTTTACTTTCAATCTATATGTGTCCCTTGGTCTGAAGTGGGTTTCTTGTAGGCAGCATAGAGAAGGGTCTTGTTTTTGCATCCATTCAGCCAGTCTGTGTCTTTTGGTTGGAGCATTTAATCCATTTGCATTTAAGGTGATTATTGATATATGTGTTCTGATTACCATTTTCTGAATTGTTTGGTTTGTTTTTGTAGGTCTTTTCCTTCTGTTGTGTTTCCTACTTAGAAAAGTTCCTTTAACAATTGTTGTAAGGCTGGTTTGGTGGTGCTGAATTCTCTTCACTTTTGCTTGTCTGTAAAGCTTTTGATTTCTCCATCAAATATGAATGAGATTCTTGCTGAGTAGAGTATTCTTGGCTGTAGGTTTTTCTCTTTCAAGACTTTCAGTATGTTCTGCCATTCCCTTTTGGCCTGCAGAATTTCTGCAGAAAGGTCAGCTGTTATCCTTATGGGTTTTCCCTTATATGTTATTTGATCCTTTTCTCTTGCTGCTTTTAATATTTTTTCTTTGTGTTTAATTTTCATTTGTTTGATTACTATGTGCCTTGGTGTATTTCTCCTTGGGTTTATTCTGTATGGGATGCTGTGCTTCTTGGACTTGATTAATTACTTCCTTTCCCATGTTGGGGATGTTTTCCAGTATAACCTCTTCAAATATTTTCTCAGACCCTTTCTTTTTTTCTTCTTCTTCTGGGATACCTATGTTTCAAATGTTGGTGTGCTTAATGTTGTCACTATGTCTTTGAAACAGTCTTCCATTCTTTTTATTCTCTTTTCTCTTTCCTGCTCTGTGACAGTTATTTCCCCCATTCTGTCTTCCAACTCACTTACTCACTCTTCTGCCTCAGTTATTCTGCTGTTTATACCATCTAGAGTATTTTTGATTTTTGTTATTTTGTTGTCCATTACTGTTTATTTGCTCTTTATTTCTTCTGAGTCCTTATTAACTGTTTCTTGTTTTTTCTCTATTTTGCATTGAGGTTTTGGGTAATCTTTACTATCATTACTCTGAATTCTTTTTCAGGCAATTTTCCTATTTCCTCTCCATTTATTTGGTCTTGTGTATTTTTTTCCTGCTCCTTTTCCTGCTTGGTGTTCCTTTGTTTTCTCATAGTAGTCCACACTTCAGAGGTTGCTTGTCCCGGCAATAAAGGAGTTTAAAGAAGACTGTCCAAGCCCCAGACTAATGACAAAGTGTCATGTCAAACAAATATTAAGTCAAGAAAACACATACATGTATAAAACACACAAATACTGAATCCAATAAAACATAAGGCACTGGAAAAACCTGCCAGAAGAACCCCAGTATGCTATCAGGCATTCAAAGAGAAAACCAACAGAAATTCAAAACTGAAACAGAACAAAACAAAAACAAAAATAAACAAACAAAAAAATTACACCACACAAACACAAATCCAAGGAGAGATTGAAAGCTAAGATCAAATATAAAAAAGAGCTAGAGTACCATCAGACGGACTGAAGATTCTCAGAGTGAAGTCAGACAATTATACTTAGAACTAAGATAAAGACAGATACCTAATAATAAATACCAAAGCAGTATGTCATCTGGAGAATAAAGCAAGGAAACAGAGCAGACCATTAATATTGCTTATAAGTATATTAAGACAAAAATAAACTAAAAAAGAATAGAAGACAGGGCAACAGAGGAGCATAGTGTGACTGGAAGTGTTAAAATAAAAAGAAAGAAATAGAAATATATAAAAGATAGAGATGAAAAGAAGGTAGGAGAGATACAATCAACACTACAAAAAACTTAGCTAGAAATAGAAATATATGAAAAGGCTAAAAATAAAAGTAGAATAAAAAACATGTTATAAAACATGTAGATCTCTTAGGACTAAAATCTTAAAAACAAAAAACAAAAAAACTAGAACTGACCCCAGAATGGACCAGATCACTAGAATTAATACAAATATTTCTGCTTCCTTGGGGTCTCAGCTGTAAGTGTCCTTCTACCCTCCTTGGGCTTTTTGTATTATTCTGCGAGCAGCAGAGCTTCCTTTATTTTTCTTCTGTAAGCACTGGTGTGTGGGGAGAGCCAAAGTACAATAGTGGCTCCTTCCCCTGGGAGTGAGTGAGTAGTGGAGCCCTGCCTGGGTCACAGCAGCTTGGGCAGCTCAGGCTGAGAGCATGACTCCCACTGTGGCTCCTGCCCCCTGCTACAACTCTGCCAAGCTCCCTGCCTGGGTCATGGCAGTTCAGTTGGCCATGGTGGTGCCTGTTGCAGAGGGACACTGGTGGCTCAGGTGTAAACAGAATGTCTTCAGAGCTGGGCCACTTTGCGGGTTTTTGGCTCTCCACTGCAGGCACTCTAGGCCAGCCCTGCCCAGGGGCCTTTGTTTTCCCTGATTGCATTTGCTAGGCCCACAGGGGTCCTTCCTCTGCCCATCGCAGGCACTGAGAGGCTATGCCACAGCTCCTACCCCCTACTTGTGAGTCAGCAGTATCCAGCCACCACTATGGCCATGCAACTTTCTGCAGTAGGCACTCTCCACTGAAGATTTCTACCCTCCTGTCCTCTCAGTCTGTCTCCCCACTGCCGACAATGTTTCTCACCCTGAACCAGTTCTCCAGTTCCCATGCCCCAGCTCCCAGAACCCCTGTTCAGCTGCGAATCGATGTCTCAGTCTGCACACACTGAGCTGTGGTGCAGACCCTCTGTGTGTTTCTCACTCTTTCCATCTGCCACAGCTCAACAGCTTCACCCTCTTTAAACAGTCCTAAATGCCTCCCTTCTGAGCCAGGGAAATTCCCCATTGGAGAAGAGGTTTCCCCATCAGATAAGAGATGTTTCCCTGAATTTGGTAATCTCCCCTCTGTTTCAGATTCCCCCACCCTAGGGTGTGGGACCCATCCCTTTCCTTTCTTCTCCTCTTTCTTCTTTTTTTTTCCTTCCCTCTGTCCTACCCTGTTATGTTGGGATCTTTGCAGTCCTTTCTGGTGTCCAAGGTCATTTGCTGGTGTTCAGATGGTTCTCTGTGGGAATTATTGCATCTTTTTGCATATTCCTGATGCATCTGTGGAGAGGGATACATTCCACATCCTTCTACTTCAGCACCATCTTTCGCTCCTCCTCTGCTGGTGAGAGTAGCTGGTTGGTTTCTCTAGGCTGTGGCTCCCCATGGCTAAAGGGGCCGGGTTTTGGGCAGCCAAGGCCTCCAGGAGGCATGTCTCAGGCTGGGGTCTGTGAGGAGTCATATAATTATTTTTAATAGAGTTTATTTAAAAGCTTTTATTTCATTTACATTTTCTTTCCTTAAAAGTTTCTTAACATTGTTACTTTCCTTGCTGACAAAATTGTAATAGATATAACAAAATTTTATTTAGCTTTTATTAAACATAGGCACAATAAAAGTGTTTTACTTAATGTTGATTATTTTAAAGACATGTCTATATTAGATCAACAAATGTTAATAACAGATATTAATTTAATACTGAATATTTCCCAATTCATGTGAACCTGAAATTTTTTTAGTTTAATTTTTCATGTATTTAGAATTGTTTGATTTGTAAGTGCTTACTTTAAGCTAATTAAATAGAGGTCATTTACAAATTAACCTTAGCAATATTATCCAAGGACAAAGTCACATACTGAGACATACATATATCCAGACAGACACAAGATATCTATCTGCATTTTTTTAAACTTAGTCATGAATCAGATATGATAATATAAAACTCACTAGTTTATAAATAACAGTTGGAATAAGAAAAAAATTAAAAGGCTTCTTCCAGTTTGCTTTTTTCTTAATCTAAGATATTAGAGATGCTTTACATAAGTGCCCCTGAGAGCCCTGGTCTCAAGGCATAGGGAGAGAAAATCAAGTTCTTCTAATAGGACTTGTTCCTCAGGGTCAGAATTCTGAAGAGATATGTTGTTTTTTTTTTCCTTCAAGCTGGTTGGAAATTAAATGGGGTCGGTTAACCTTTGACTGCATTGTGTACTTAATGGTACAACTGAAGAATCATTATTTTCTCAAATATCCCCTTTTATTTCTTTCTAATGGTTTTGAAAAATTGGTCTGATATAGTTTCAAGTAATTAATTGCTTGTTTCCTGCAAAGAAGTTACTCTATGGTTTCCTGTTTTAGAGGCTTCTAGATACCAATCAAAGTAAGCATTCCATTCAGTTTGTTTAATATTGTGGCTGGCTTTTTTTCCAACTGTGAGCACACAAATATTAATTTTGGAATACCAAAAGAACCCCAATTTGGTCATTTTGGATTGAGAGCTCCTTTAGTATAACCTCCCCCAATTAAGTAAGTACTTGGAACTATGAGTTTTTTACATTCATAAACCCAGTTGGAGTGTTAGTCAGAGACTGGCTTTCTGATGCCTCTTTTGTCTATTTGAGAGGCTCTATTTCCCATTTTAAAGTTGAATTTGCTAGGGATAAAATTTACTAGTGAAATTGTGTGGTGGATCAGTGTGCTGCTTGCGAGCCTCACTCCTTCATTTCAGCCCTCTTACGTGTCTCAGTTTCTCCCTTCGGTGGTTTGAGACCACCTAGGGTGCTTGGATCACTGAATGGCCAATTCTTATCCATGACCCTTGGATGAGCAAGTTTTTTAATTAATGAGTGGAGTTTCCCTATGGGACCACTGCATGGTATGAAGGCTCTGCCTTCCACACTCCCATAAATATCTCAGTCACCTGAGAAAGCCATAACCTGCCAGGAGGAGTCTTGTCCCTTTTCTTTGGAGCAAAGCTGTCATGTAATATCTTTACATTTATCCTGACAAAGTCTATTAAGGCAGCCAATAATTTTCAACTGGGAGGAGGCAGGTACCTGCTATTCTGCCAAGTAAAACTCAGGATCATCAGCCAATACAGAATATCCAAGAACTGGGAGAGACTCAAATTCATCTGGACTCTCCAAGGACATGGATGGGCATAAGGGGCCTCTGTTGGAACCAAGGCTCTAGTTCCTTGTGGAGTTCAGGTGAAGGAGAGAAGTCCACTCTTCATCCATTTGTGGTCACCATAATAACTGTTGACTTAAAAAATGCACAACATGAGAGTTGCAAATTAAGTTTTATTTGGGGCAAAATGAGGACTACAGCTTGGAAGACAGCATTTTAGATAGCTCTGAGAAACTGCTCCAAAGAAGAAGGGGGGATGGTCAGTATATATGTGATTTTGGTAAAAGGGAGTACATGCAGTTGAGCACATATTTTTTTTTTTGCAGAAGGTTTCTGCTAGTCATGTGGAGTAGTTGTCACCATGAAGGATTTTAGTGTACTTCTAGATATGAAGAGATACAAGAATTGGGCTCATAAAATCAGCTTCTGAAAATTTCTATCTATCTGAAGACCTGTTCTCCCAGTTTTTTCCCAGAGCACAGAGTGTCTCATTTTTTCTCTCCACCCTGAACTACTTTCAGTGGTTGTTGAAAATCAGCAGCTGCAGCAACACATGATTTAATCTTTGTTGAGGTAGATGGCAAGTGCCAATGGCAAGTGCCAATTTGTAGTTTACAGACATATATAGAATATTCCATCCAACAACAGCAGAACACACATTCTTCTCCAGCACATGTGGACTTTATGCAGGATAGATCACATATCAGGCCACAAAACTAGTCTTAAAAAATTTAAGAAGATTGAAATCATCTTTCTGACTACAAATGGTATAAAACTAGAAATCTATTACAAAAGAAAACTGGAAAATTCATAAATATGTGCAAATTAAACAATATGCTCCATAACAACCATTGGTCAAAGAGGAAATTAAAAGAGAAAGCAAAAAATATCTTGAGGCAGGTGAAAATGGAACCACAACATACTAAAACTTATGGAATGAAGCAAAAATATCTCTAAGAGGTATGTTTACAGATTAGCACATATATTAAAAAAGAAAAATCTCAAATAACCTAACTTTATACACAGGGAACTAGAAAAAGAATAACAGACAAAGCCCAAAGTAGTAGAAGAAAGGAAATAAGAAAGAGCAAATTGCAAACAAATGAAATAGAGACTAAAAAGACAGTTGAAATGATAATGAAACTAAGAGCTATTTTTTAAAAAAATATAAAGAAAATTGACAAATCTTTAGCTAGATTTACCAGGCAAAAAGAAAGAGGACCCAAGTAAAAAAAAAATTGTAAACGGGGCAGGAGACATTAGAATTGACACCACACAAATACAAAAAGTCATAAGATACTACTAGGAATAATTGTATGTCAACAAATTAGATAACTTAGCAGAAATGGATAAATTCCTTAATATGTACAAGCTACCAAGACTGAGTCATTAATAAACAGAAAATCTGAACAGGTTGATTAGTAGTAAGACTATTGAATCAATAATCTAATACTCCCTGCAAAGAAAAGACCAGGATCAGTTGGCTTCACTGGTAAATTCTACTAATCATTTACAAAAGAATACCAATCTTTCTCAAATACTTTTGAAAAATGGAAGATCAAGGAACACTTCCAAACTCATTTGACCAAGACAGCATTACCCTGATACCAAAGCCAGACAAGAACACTACAAGAAAGGAAAACTACAGGACAATATCCCTGATGAGCATAGATGCATATCTCCCCAGCAATATATTAGCAAACCAAATTCAACAGTACGTTAAAAGTATCACACCCCATGATCAAGTGGTATTTATTCCAGGGATGTAAATATGGCTTATCTGCAAATCAATCAATGTGACATACCACATTAACAAAGTGAAAGATAAAAATCAGAGGATCATCTCAATAGAAGCAGAGAACGAATTTGACAAAGTTCAACATGTTTTCATGATAAAAACTCTCAAAAAATTAGCCATACAAGGAATATACCTCAACATAATAAAGGTCATATATGAGAATCTCACAGCTATCATCTTAATGATGGATAGCTGAAAGCTTTTCCTCTAAGATAAGGTGCAAGGCAAGGATGACCACTCTTGACAGTTTTATTAAACATAATACTGGAACTCCTAGCTAGAGCAATTAGACCAGAAAAAGAAATAAAAGACATCTAAATAGGAATAGAAGAAGCAAAATTGTCACTATTTGCATTTCACTGGCATTTTTCACAGAAATAGAACAAACAATCCTAAAATTTGTATGGAAGTACAAAAGATTCCTAATAGCCAAAGCAATCTTGAGAAAGAACAAAGCTAGAGGCATCATTCTTCCTAATTTCGAACTACTTTACAAAGCTATAATAATCAAAGTAGTATGGTATTGTCATAAAAACAGACACATTCATCAATGAAACAGAATAGAGAGCCCACAAGGAAACTCATGCATATGTGGTCAATAATTTTTCAAGAAATTAGCCAAGACTATACAATGGGGAAAAGATAGTCTCCTTGATAAATGGTGCTGAGGGCTTCCCTAGCAGCACAGTGGTTAAGAATCTGCCTGCCAATGCAGAGGACATGGGTTCAAGCCCTGGTCTCTGAAGATCCCACATGCCTCAGAACAACTAAGCCAATGTGCCACAACTACTGAGATTGTGCTCTAGAGCCCATGAGTCACAACTACTGTGCCCATATGCCACAACTACTGAAGCCTGCATGCCTAGATCCTGTGCTCTGCAACAAGAGAAGCCACTGCAATGAGAAGCCCGCACACCACAACCAAGAGTAACCCCCACTCTTTGCAACTAGAGAAAGCCCAGGCACAGCAATGAAGACCCAACACAGCCCATAAATACATACATACATACATAAGTAATTTATAAAAAAATTAAATGGTTCTGAGAAACAGGATATCCATATGCAAAAGAGTAAAACTGGACCACTTTTACTATACACAAAAGTCAACTAAAAAATGGATTAATGAATGTAAGATTTGAAACTGTAAAACTCTTAGAAGACAATATAGGGGGTAAGCTCCTTGACATTGTTCTTGGCAATGATATTGTGGATTTGACACCAGAAGTGAAAGCAACAAAAGCAAAAATAATCAAGTAGCACTGTACCAAACTAATAAGCTTTTGCACAGTAAAGGAAATCACCAACAAAATGAAAAGGCAACCTACAGAATTGGAGAAAATATTTGCAAATCTCATATCTGATAATGGGTTAATATCCAAAATACATAAGGAACCCATACAACTCAACAAATAAAAACAAATAACACAATTAAAATATGAGCAAAGGATCTGAATAGACACTTTCCCAAAGAAAACAGACATGAAAATGGTCAATAGGTACATGAAAAGGTTTTCAATATCACTAATCATTAGGGAAATGCAAATCATGACCACAATGAGATATCAGCTCATACCTGTTAGGATGACTGTTATCAAAGGACAAGAGATAGAAAATGCTGTTGAATATGTGGAAAAAAGGGAACCCTTTGCATACTGTTTGTGAGAATGTAAACTGATACAGCTACTATAGAAAACAGTATGGAGGTGCCTCAAGAAATTAAAAATAGAACTACTATATGATCCAGCAATCCCATGTCTGTGTATATATACAAAGGAAATGAAATAACTCAAAGAGATATCTGTAATCCCATGTCGCATTGCAGTATTATTCACAATAGCCAATGCATGGAAATGATCTAAGTGTTCACTGACAGATAAACAGAAAATATATATATATGTGTGTGTGTGTGTGTGTGTGTGTGTGTGTAATACAACCTTAAAAGGAATTCCTGTGATTTGCAACAAGATGGGTGAACCTCGAGGGCAGTATGATAAGGGAAATAAGCCAGAAAGACAGTATGGCAAAGACAAATACTACATGGTATCACTTATATGTTAAACCTAAAAAAAGCACACACAAAAAAATTGAACTCTCAGAAACAGAGAGTAGAAAGGAATTGAAAGGAACAGGGACAAGTTGGTAAAAGGGAGAAAAGTTTTTAGTTAAGAGATGAATAAATCTGAGGATCTAATGTATAACATGATGACTATAGTTGATAACACTATTGCATAATTGAAATTTGCTAAAAGAATAGAACTCAAATGTTTTCACCAAAAAATTTAATAAAAGAAGTAAAAATAGTTCAGAAGCCAAATGAGAAAATTTTAGGATGTTTTTCTAGTCACATAACTATTATCAAATAGAAATATATTCTCATGAAATGATAAAACAGTCATATTTATTTGAGTAATTATAAAATTCCAATATGAAACAAATTTCTTTCTTTGGGAGAAGGTTTATATTTCTAATTTTATAAGCCTCAGGGGATTCAAAATGTTTACAATCATCTTCATATGAGAATATATTTACCAATAAGTTGAATTAACTCAAATTGTATTTTCTACATTATTAGCCACAGTATACAATCCTCATCTGCTGTAACTAAATGATTGTTCATTTCTTTCCACTTTTGCTGCAAATAGACTCTTCTTGAAGTTTATGAAGAAAGTGTCTACTGTGGTATTTAACTGGGGCTGGGTTGGGTACTGATAATCATCCTTTAATAGCTTCATTACTATGCTCTAATTCTCAAATGAATTCAAAAGTGAAACTTTTAATAGATTATTGTCCAAAACATCTGAAGTTCCTGTAAGTCCTGCTTTGAGATATGGGCAAATTTGATATTGTCACTTGTAAAGCTCATTTTGTTTTCCTAAGTTTCTCTGTTAGTATACCATATAACATCATTTCTCCTGTTCTGGTTTACCTTTAAGCTGACAATACCACCTCAAAAAAAGAAAAAAAATCAATACTTGTTACTTACTCTTTACTAGAAAATGGGAAACATTCAGAAATTAGGAACTGCTATTTTCCAGAATTTTTCAGCTCTGCTTGCTTGTTATATTCTGTTTTAACCCAGGCATTCAACATTTGAGAATCCCATTACAGGTTTCTTCAGAGCCCTGATGAAAATACTGACAGTTCAGAAGAGCTCGGAAGAATAAAAGAAAAACAAAACTAAACTCACTGCATGACATTGAGCTTAATGAAACCTCCACCTGAAAACCAACATGCTTTAAAACTAGAGAATTAAAAATACATTTCTGAAGAGAAACCATTTTATAATTCATATTGTTTCCTTTTATAAAATGCCTAATAACATTTTGTTTTCTTTTCTTTTTTTTTCAGGAATAAGTCCCTTAGACTTTTGCATATGTAGTCTTCTTGGGAAGCCTGAAATTCCCAGGAGTCTTGAGTGAAGGGGAAATTAGGTTTCTGTATAATAAGATTTGATAGGTTGTATCACCATAATATTGAAGTGACCACAGACACATATCACAGACTCTGACATTAAACTTGACACTAGTTAGTGTAATCAAATGAACATGTTTTGAACATTGAAAGTAAAAAATAAATATAATTTATTGAAAAATCTCTATGTAGTAGCTAGTACAAACCATATACTTGGTGCTTTGTATATGCTAACTCATTGAATTCTCCCATCAACTCTATATGGAAGATATAATTGTTCTATTTAACCCAGGATTGTAGGAGCAATTGGGTTCAGAATGTCAAAAACAGATCTAGCTACAATTTTAATTAACTTAGTCTTAAGGGGTTTCGATTGAAATTAGTTGGAAGGAATTTTTGAATGGTTAAGCAGTAGAGCTCTAGGCCAAAGCTGTTTTGGGCTTTGGCTATGTATTCTCCCATGTTCTCTAAGATAAGGCAGAGTTACAATCCTGTGTCACTCTGAATTTCTGTATATTTTAAATGTGTTCTCTCAGTCTTGTCTCTAAGTCAGAATAATCTAGATAGTTTTGTATAAAAAGGGGGTGTTTACTCGAGAGACTAATAATTCCCAAGCTCTGCAGCTCTGGAGATACCATGGCATATGTATTTGGAAAAAAAGCTGTCGCGATAAATAAACAGTACAGAGAACCACAGCTGTTTGTAATCTACACATGATTTTCTCATAATATTTTACATAGTCCTCTGGTTCAGAGTTAGTCAAGGTACTATTCACAGGTTTCTGACAACAAAAACACTTGGAGTGCTATTTTAAAACACTGACTCTTGGTCCCCAACTCAGACCTACAAAATCAGACATTATGGGGAAAAAGAAACCTAAAAATTTGCATGTCAAATAAGCCCCACAGTTTATGGGGCTTATGCCCACTTAAGTTTGCTAAAAATTAATGTAATTAAGGTATGGGTTTTAAAGTCATATGAATCTGTTTGAATTTCAGTTTTATTGCTGATCTGTTCCCAATGCCACTATATCTCTCATGTACCATTGACAGCTATTTTGCTCAACAGTGGTCTTTTTAAATATTTCTCTCCAGGTTATATAACCCTCTACTTACTAAAAAGCTCAAGTAGGTATTTGTCCATTGCTGATTGGGTCTGGATAATAAAAGTCCCCTTAATGGGTATTACCATACCCTACCATTATTCACACTGCAGGGATGAAGTTGAAATGACAGATATTTTGCCTAATTTTCCCACAAATCTCCTGCCAGGACACATTCCTCAATTTTTTTCCAAAACTATGGTTTGGATTTCTACACTCCTTAAACAGACCTCTGATGTTGGCCTTTTTTTGATTCTTTTGCTTATACTATCTTTTAAAAGGCATTAGAAAAAATCAATTAAAATGTGATTTTTATTCCTATGCTAATCCAGAAATGAGAGACCATCAGATATGAGATTTAATACGTGCTCATAGAGGCTAAAAATACAATTAAAACTTATATGAATGTCTGATTTTAAAGCACTGGTTAAACTTTGTAGAGAGATGAAATTTTCAGTTAGCACTTTGATTTGGTTTTCAAACTCAAATCACCCAAAGATCCAGCTAAAAATGTCAACTCATATTAGGAGTTATTGGGGGATACACATACCTAGCCTGACAGGAATTAGAGGCAGTGCTTTTCAACAGCTAACTATTAGGCTACTTGCACAAGGGAAAATTAATTAAGGTGCTTTTAAAATAATAATAATAATAATGGGCCCCTCCCCAAACCTAGTGAATCCAGGGAACCACTGTGGACTTGGCCTGGAAACGTACATTTTAATAAACAGGTACAAAGTATACTACAGTCTGAGCATGGCTAGACAGGGGCAAAGAGCATGGGTATGTCTGTTAGATGGACCTGGACAAAATCCCAGCTCTCTCACATTCTAGCTATACCATGCTGCACGTTCCTTCTGTGTACCATGCACCTTCTTGCATTGATTTTCTCTGTCTTGCTCCCCTTCTATGTAACTGTCTATCTGCTCAAGCTCAGCTAGATAGTTTCCTGTTATCCTCTTTTCTTTAGCAAGGAAAAGCCTCTCAGTGGTTATTATAACCCCCATCCCCCAGCTCCCTCTGTCTTCTGAATGTGTGCAGGTCAGTTATCCAACTGGCATTCATCTTGTCATGTCTTCCCCCACCTATCGTCCACCCTCAGCTTCCTAAGCCAGCATGACCTCTGGTCTTCCTCCCTGGTTATTCTTGTTATCCAGTTGGCACTCATTGCTCTGACCTTTCAGAGGCATCATACAGGGTATTTTGTAAATTCTCCAGCTTCTAGTCCTTGTTATAACTTGAACTAAATAGGAATAGAAGGTCAATGCAAGACTTGAGCACTAACCTGGTAGCCCCCACCCCAGCAGCATACATGACTGTCCCATTCCATCTCCCCTACCACATGCCCCAGATCCCCAGTACCAATGCCTCTCGAACTCCTGTCCCATAGCAGAAGGAGAGCTCACATCTTATAGGACTGGATGACAAGGATCATGGATGCCTTCACTGGAGGCTGATGTAAGCCTAGCCTTAGAAGACAAGCAGGGTTTCCACAGGCAGAGATGGAGGGAGGCAAAAACAGGAGTGAAGGCATGAAGATTGTCCTGGAGACCAGTGTAGAGATAAAAATACTGTCAACATTGTCTCATTGTTTCCCCAAGTATGGTCCTTGCACCAGTTGCTTGGAATTACCAGTGGTGCTTATTTAAAATGTATATTCCTACAGCTCACCTCAAATCCACTGGCCCAGAATCCCTAAGGGTGGATCCAGAGAATCTGCCATTTCATAATCTTTCTAGATGATTGTGCTGAACAATAGTGATTGGTAACACTCTTCTAGTTGATAAGTAGTTTGAGAGTAACTACAGGACCCTAAAGAACTGATATTGCAAAATGTTGAGAGCTAATAAAATAGATAGTTTTTAAGTCTATGAAAACAACTAAAATCATGCCCTGGTCTTAACTCAATCTTAAGCCTTTCATTACTTTACACAAATGTGTGTGTGTGTATGTGTGCGTGTGTGTGTGTGTGTGTGTGTGTGTGTAATCCATCTAGATAGATAGAGAGATAGGTAGATAGACAAATATAATTACAGTGCATACTTGGAGGAGTATACATACATCTATTTTGAGTAACCGCAAATATACCCATTGTTCAGATTTTGGTTTCTAAATATCATTCTCCAATAAAAGGAACCAGAGATCCTAGAAGAAATTACTGGTTCCAGGAGTAGAGGAGGAAAAATACAAGATGATCTTGGAGCACTGTGTTGTGCCAGAAAGTAATGAAGGGCTAGGAAATTAAAAGATTGGAGGGTGTCCAAAGGAAACAGGAACCAACCTGAAAGAATTCCCAATGGGCAAGGCTGGAACAATTGGAGAAACAAAACAAACAAACAAAAAGAATGATATTATTCAATTACAATTAAAATAATAAATCCATGAATCCATAGTGAAATAAGTAAATGTTTTAATAACATAAATGTGGGTGAGAATGGATAGATATTCATTATAGGATAATTCTGATTAATAAATGTAGACGGTCAGTACCATGCTGTTTTGATGACAGCAGCTTTTCAGTATAGTCTGAAGTTAGTGAGCCTGATTCCTCCAGCTCAGTTTTTCTTTCTCAAGATTGCTTTCTCTATTCAGGGTCTTCTGTGTTTCCATACAATTTTTAAAAATTTTTGTTCTGGTTCTGTGAAAAATGTCATTGGTAATTTGATAGGGATTGCATTGAATCTGTAGATTGGCTTGGGTAGTATAGTCTTTTGGACAATATTGATTCTTATAATCCAAGAACATAGTATATCTTTCCATATGTTTGTGTCATCTTTGATTTCTTTCATCAACATCTTATAGTTTTCAGAGTAAAGGTCTTTTTCCTTCTTAGGTAGTTTTATTCCTAGGTATTCTATCCTTTTTGATGTGAGGGTAAATGGGATTATTTCTTTAATTTCTCTTTCTGATCTTTGGTTGTTAGTGTACAGAAGTACAAGAGATTTCTGTGTATTAATTTTGCATTCTGCAACTTTACCAAATTCATTGATAAGCTCTAGTATTTTTCTGGTAATCTTTAGGATTTTCTATGTATAGTATCATGTCATCTGCAAACAGTGGCATTATGCTTCTTTTCCAATTTGGATTACTTTTACTTTTTTTCTTCTGTGATTGCTGTGGCTCAGACTTCCAAAATTATGTGGAATAAAAGTGGCAAGAGAGGACAGAAATACAGATCAATGTAACAGGATAGAAAGCCGAGAAATAAACCATGAACCTATAGTCAACTAATCTATGACAAAGGAGGCAAGAACATACAATGGAGAAAAGACAGTCTTTTCAATAAGTAGTGCTGGGAAAACTGGACAGTTACGTGTAAAAGAATGAAATTGGAACATTCTCTAATCACACACAAGAATAAACTCAAAATGGATTAAAGACCTATATGTAAGACTGGATACTATAAAACTCCTACAGGAAAACATAGGCAGAACATTCTTAGACATAAATTGTAGCAATATCATTTTGTATCCATCTCCTAGAGTAATGGAAATTAAAAAAAATGGGACCTAATTAAAATTAAAATCTTTTGCACAGCAAAGGAAACCATAAGCAAAATAAAAAGACAACCTACAGAATGGGAGAAAATATTTGCAAATGATGTGACCGACAAGGGATTAATCTCCAAAATATATAAACAGCTCAATACCAAAAAAACAAACAACCCAATCAAAAACAGGCAAAAAACCTAAATAGACATTTCTCCAAAAAAGACATGCAGATGGCCAAGAGGGCCACAAAAAGATGCTCAACATTGCTAATTATTAGAGAAATGCCAATCAAAACTACAATGAGGTATCACCTCATACCAGTCAGAATGACCATCATCAAAAATCTACAAATGGTAAATGTTGGAGAGGGTGTGGAGAAAAGGAACCCTCCTACACTGTTGGTGAGAATGTAAATTGGTACAACCACTATGGAGAACAGTATGGAGGTTCCTTAGAAAACTAAAAATAGAGCTACCATATGATCCTTCAATCCCACTCCTGGGCATATATCTGAAGAAAACCATAATTCAAAAAGATATATGCACCCCAATGTTCATTACAGCACTATTTACAATAACCAATACATGTAAGCAACCTAAATGTCCATCGACAAAGTAATGAATAAAGAAGATGTGATACATATATACAATGTAATATTACTCAACCATGAATAAAAAATGAAATAATGCCAATTACAGCAATATGGATGGACCTAGAGATTATCATACTAAGTGAAGTAAGCCAGACAAAGACAAATATCACATGATATTGCTTATACATGGAATCTAAAAAAAAGATAGAAATGAATTTATATACAAAATAGAAATAGACCCATAGATATAGAAAACAAACTTATGGCTACTAAAAGGGAAAAGTGTGGCAGAGGTATAAATTAGGAGGTTGGGGTTAACATATACAGACTAATATAGATAAAATAGATAACCAAAAAGAACCTACTGTATGTGTATGTATGTGTGTATATATATATATATAAACAGAATCACTTTGCTGTGCACCTGAAACTAACACAACATTGTAAATCAACTATGCTTCAACAAAAAATAAATAAATAAATAAATATGAAAAAAATGTAGAAGGATTGAGAGAAAAGGAAAGCACTATTAGAATAGCCTATTAATAACTGCTGCAAAAAAATTGCTGCAGGCAAGAGCCATGGATCAATGTTAAAATTAGTGGGTGAAATTTTAAAGGGGAACATTCTATTTGCATAGCCTTAAAATATCCCACTCCTACAAATATTTGCTAACTACTATGATGGTTTTAACATATGTCCACAAAATCTTTGATACTCCTCCTTTAAGGAGGTGGAAAATTCACAATCCCTTGAATTAATGAACTGCTTCTAATAAAGAATGGAAGGGCAAAAATAGTAATTTTACACTGGGAAAACTACTCAACAAAGATCAATTTTAACATCATAAATGATAAGTAATGTTGATATCATGTAGCCCAGAAATAATGCAATGAGAAGTGGATATTACATACATGTTCTTCTTCCCAATAATCCATAATGTAAGTACAAACATGACAAAATTTTAGTCTAATCAGACAAACAAATCCAAATTGAGAAACATTGTATAAAATACCTAACTACTACTCTTCAAAATGTCAGGGTCATGAAAGACATAGACAGCCTGAAGCACTATTGCAGATTGGAGGAGACATGACAACTAAATGCAATGTGGGATCCTGGATTGGATCTTGGAACACAGAAAAGACATTAGTAGCAAGACTGGTGAAATTTGAATAGAGTCTGTAGTTTAGTTAATAGTAATGTAACAAGGCTAAATTCTTAGTTTTGAAAAATGAACTAAGCATAACATGGTTATATAAGCTGTTAACATTAGAGGAAATTAGGCACAGAGCATACAGTAACTTTGTGTACTGTCTTTGAAACTTACACAAGCTTAAAATTATTTCAAAATCAAAAGTTAAAAAAGCATCATAGGAGAATCATGCAACTCGGTAATAAAAAGGTGAACTAATGATACATGCAACAACATGGATGGATTTTAAAGACTTTTTCCTAAATGAAAGAAGCCAGATTCAAAAGAAAATTATATTAACATGAAATTTTAGAACAGACTAAAGTAATATCTAGTTATGAAGATCAGAATAATGATCGCCACTGTGGATGGGAATTGGCTGAATGAGGGTATAAAAGAACTTTCTGGGATGTTGGGAATGTCATACCTTGATTAAGGCATTGGATACATGTATGCATACATCTGTCAAGAAGCATCATCTGAACTCAGTATATGTGAATTTCACTCTATGTAAATTATACATCCATTAGAAACTGCACCAGATTCTCTGCTTTTAGAAAAACTAGCTTTACAAAGTGTTGCAATGGTTGAAATCCAGATTTATTGCTCTATCTTCCCTTTGTGTAAGTCTGTCCTTGTCTATTAGGAAACATAATCTATTATTCACATCTATTTTGTTGATCAGGAAACAATATATTCCTACAGCAGTATATATCACTAGGGTTCCTCAGACTACTAAACTTCTTTTAACTGAATGACTTCTACTGTGTTTTTACCCTCAGATTTATTTATGGATTTCTATTCAGACAAATGCCTTCTGAACATGCACCTTACTTCTATTCATTTGATTCCCCCTGATCACAGCAAACCTTTCCATTGCCCTATTCCAATCACCTATCCTACCAAGTGCTTTATTTCACCAAATTAGTATGATAAAATGTCAGGCTTACTTGGCTAACAGTAAGTTTTAATAAGCCACTATCATTTGCAATTGCTTTTGTCAACAAGTACGTTAGGACATTTTTGAGTTCTATACATAAAAAACAGATTTTGGTCACAACAGCCCTGTAAATTTTGGCTTTTCATTTAAATATTTATAAATGTTAAGATACTATGCTTTTCTTTATATGATACAATAAAACCACACCATAAAATGTGGTAAATCAGCATTATTATTATTTCCTCCATTTGTACACTTGAAAATATCTCAATAGAAAGGTGCGATGGGGCAGCAACAGTAGCAATCTTGTTTCTTAAACAATACCATCAAAATTCTCCATTCATTTTGAAATATTCATTTATCTAAAAGCAATTAATGTTTAATTGCTGCATAACCTGACTAATTTAGAAATGCAAATTAGTACAGAAAACAAATAAGTATGTGTTCATTAATATCTTTGTTATCACCATCTGTTTAATTTAAAAACAATTTTACTGAATGACAACTTGCTGACTTTATAAATGGTTTTCTTAGTGGAAAATGTCTACTGCAAGTAAGATCAGTATCTGATAAAATTTGAGCTTGTACATAAATATGTTATCTAAACAAATTCTAGTATTTTCTAATTCATGAGAAAATCATTGCCAGTATATGTAATGCTATTTAGTGGAAAATAGATAATTTTATATGTTCTTTTAAGTAAAATACTGTGTATTCAACAAAAAAATGGCAATTACAATATATTACTGAAAAGTTAGTCTTTAATATTTTCAGTTACTTTCTCTTATGTGTTTTCCTTTTTTATTTTCCTTTTTGCATAATGATTTTTTTCTTTATATAACTTAAAAGTCACTATTTAAATTTTGCAACTAGCAGAAAGAAAAGCCATAAGTATTTTATAGTCCTGTGACTTTAAAAATATAGATTACATTACTTACACTGTTTTAAACCCTGTAGTAGTGATTTATACTTGGTATTTCTATCTAATAGTTAATCTTTCAGGAACCAAAGTAGAAAGAAAATGTCTTCTAGGTTTATGATGTATAAAGTAGGGGATTTTTATAAAGAGAATCCAGAAGCATTAAATTGTAGCAGTGGTTTGTATCAGTGTTATATAATTTGTAATTGATCTTAATGTTATAAAACAATCAGGTTATGTTTTTATTATCATGAAACCAAAAAATGTATGTTATGAAAATTGATGTAGCAAATAGGTGTAAAATTAGATCAGGTCCATGTAAATATCAATACACTTACCTGTAGTATATGTGTGTGTGTGTTTGTGCAGAGCTCTTCTTTATCTATTTTTTTCACTTGATGTAATGTAGAGAGAGATTTTAGTATCAACCTATATATTTCTATTTATCTCATGTCTGCATGCTATTCTATTGTGTGGAAGTGTCAAAAGTTATTAGCCTGTACTTTATTGGTGAGAATTTCACTTATTTCCATTTTTTTTGCCATTATATCATTCATATACAAATATGTGTGCACATGTGGTCCAATGGTATGATAGATTTAAAATTTTGATATATATTAAGGAGTTTTCCTACAGAATGGTAGCTCCAATTTAACATTTTTCCCCCACCTTGCTGACATTGGGTATTTTCAAGCATTTTAATTTTTGCCAATATGAAAGGTGGAAAGTGCATTTCATTGTGGCTTTAATATTTTTCTTTAATTATGAATGAGGCTAATCATCATCATCTATTGACCACTGATATTTTTTTTTGTGAAAACTGTTCCTTTCCTTTACTCTTTGAAATTTTTACTTATTCTTACAGTTTTGTTGGACTGTTTTAGTCATTTTTTTAATGAGATAATATTCTACAAAACTTTGCCTCTTTATTTTTTACAGAAATAAAACCAAAGTCTGTGCTTGATGTCAGTTGTCAAAATTGATGTACCCTGATTTTTCCTTTAATAAGTCCTGATAGACTTATTAAACATGTCTGTGTTTAATAAGTCTTTGCTGTGCATTTTGCAGTCTTATTACTACTTTCTTGATTTGCATGGAAAGGGGAGAGAAAAAGATTTGAATTTATGTTTCAATATACAATGTGGAAAATGATAGCATGTATGCTATTTTATGTTATATAAGTATACATGCATATATGTATTTTTTATGCATATGTGTGTATTAATATAAGGGTTTCATGCAGGACTGAATTCTGTATCTTTTTTTTTTTTTTGGAGAACTCAGGTTTATTGAGCCAGCGGACCCAGACGAGCTAATGCTCCAAAACTCTGGGGCCCCGTTTCAGGGGAGTCTTCTCCTTATATAGGTTAAAACATACAGCTATAATTGGTACAAACTGATTGGCTAAAAATTACTATAGGTCACGGGCAGTTACAGAGCACGGGAGTTGCCATGGATTACACACATAGTAGGGGGTCCTAACAGGAACTTGTAAGAGCTGGACATTCCATTCCTATCAGGACTAAGGTCACAATTTGTATTCTCATATTGGTTGCAGGTTGAAGTTAATGGTCACTTAACAAGTCTATGTGCAAA
Source organism: Hippopotamus amphibius kiboko (assembly GCF_030028045.1). Lineage (NCBI taxonomy): Eukaryota > Metazoa > Chordata > Mammalia > Artiodactyla > Hippopotamidae > Hippopotamus > Hippopotamus amphibius. The sequence goes on along the minus strand of NC_080203.1, from coordinate 61,247,364 downwards.
GGGTCTCAAACAAAGGCTTGGGGTGGGTGCCTGAGAGTGAGACATTCTTCCCTTATCTGATCACTCTTAGTAATTCATTTTACTGTTTAACTGAGAGTGGCGAGCAGGCCTTTGCAAGATAGAGGAGAGTAAGCAATTACAAGTATGGAAGTTTCAATTTCCTCATCATTCCCCCCTCTTGATGCCCTTTAAAGTTCTTACAAGGCGTAGACTTCTTGGTCATCCAGGCCCAGGGGCTGGTAACCTCTCATGGCTTGGAGCTGTGCGGTGGCCCCCCTATCCAAGGTGGCTTCAGCTAGGCTGGAAATTATCCTCATGAATAAGGGCAAGAGGCAAGGTAAGAGGAGGCAGGTCCCAAGGAGGAGTAGAACTATTTCCACAAGAGTTTTGAATCCTCCTAAGTAAGAGAACCATCCCCCAAATAGCTCTCCGATATTCCATCCCTTCCAAGTCTGGATTGGGGCATGAACTATTTTAGTCATCTTGTTGGTTATTATTATTTTCTATAACCTTGCCCTTATGAATTCTGTATCTTATAATTCTTGTATCTGCAGTCTTTGATGGTCTTAATCTGCCATTTGTTATTTTTGTTGATTTTTCTTGTGTCTTACTTCATTGTGTGTTCTGTAATTTTTTTATTGTATCTCATTTTATTTGATTATTTGTCAGTGGGGATACTTTGAGGTCTGAGCATAAACAGTATTCTGCTATAGAAAAGCTGCATTTACTTCATCTGAATATCTGGGGACAGAATAATTTCAACCCTTTTGCAAAATCAATTTCTGGTGTGGATACTCTTTGGCAGGATAAATAAATACATAAATTCTGGTTCCAAATCCACATGAGCATTAGCTGATAGTTAGGAATTTTTATGAAGTGATTTCTATTTCTCTCACCTAAGACAGGAAAGTATCTTTACTATCTACTTTTGTGGGATGGATTTGGAAAAAAAAATAACCTTGACTTCTAGGTCAGGCAGTATAGCACAGTTTCTCCAGATAGCTGGTGTGAGATATGACATAAATAGAAATCCAGGTGATATTTCTGAACTAGTGATTCTCTACTCTGGATTTGTACCAGAATCCCCTGGGGAGCATTTTCAAACTAGCAATGTTCAAGCGAACTGAATTAGAACCTTTGGTGGAAAAAGAGTTTAAATTTTTTGGTTTTAAGGTAGGATAATGAGCAAAATTGGAAGTTCAGTAGATTAAAGACCTTGCTCAAGATCACGTGGCTACTAGGGGGCAGTTTTGGGACTAGTTCTGTGGTGTTCTGGATCTTTGTCTAATATCCTTTCATTCTTTCCATTATGCATTTTAGCACACTATTGATATTTCTCAATATACACTGAATAGACAGACAAAATTTAGGATTTTTTTGGTATTCTGCATATTTTCATTTTAATTAATACTTATAAAAGCAAGTGTTTGAGGTAAAACACAAGTATATGTTCATCCTATTTTTAAATAAAACTCAGGATACACACTCATGTTAAACATCTAATCTATATAAGTAAAATAGCCTGCAATCTTGGTTTACTGCTAATATGCTTTAAAATATTATAATGTTCATGTGATTAAACATTCAGAGCTCCAGGATACCTATTTACAAGAATATCAGTCCTTTGCTGTAATATTTTATTTTATAATATGAATGTTTTATGTATAGCTACATTAAATTTGTATTAGTTTTTAGGTTTTCATTCAAGCAAAATTAGTTTTTACTTAAATAGATAGGAGACTGAAGAATCAAGGCAGTGTATATGAATATATGATATAGAGTATTACATATCTTCTACTGGGAAAGACAAAATTATAATTTTTTCATCTCTAAATATTATTTATTGATCATAATTGCTGACTTTTTGCTAGATGGCAATATCACATTGTGTTTACATTAAAGTAAACACTTCTATATGATCATAATTCCCCTTTTCTGAGAAAGTAATGCTCACAGAGAACATTAAATTTAACATGTTCTGTAAGCATGTGTTGCTTTTTAAAAAAAAAAATCTCATCTGTATCTGTCAAAAATTTCTGTTTTTCCCTGTTAAAAGAGCCAATATACCTAAAGTTTTTGCCTTTGTTTTTTTTTTTTTCATACTGAATGTTTATGTTCCTTGAACTATATTTTATATTATTATTATATGAAAGTCAAACTGGTATTTTATTAGTGGCACGACATTATTATGCTATTCAAGAAAAAACATCTTTTCTCTTTAAAATCTGATTTACACTAACTAGTCTTAGACACAATGGCTTTCCTTATCTTCCTTGACCCCCTCAGTAGCATTTAAAACAGATGACCCTTCCTTAATAAGACTCTGTCTTCCCTTGGCTTCCAAGACAATAAAAGGTCTTGATTTTTTTCTTCCTACTCCTACTCACTACCCAATTACTTTTGCTTGTTCTTCCTCCTCTAGCTTATAGCTTTAAAGTTTCAAACATTCCTCAGATGATTGTATCTAGTTTCATGACTTTAAACAGCATCTAGTTACAACTCCAAAATTATAATCCCTAGCTCCTGCTGTTTCTATGAATTTGAGACATATTACTACCTAATTGTCACCTTCAATTTAATATATTACTGAAATTTCAGACTATATGTTCTAAACTGCACTCTTGACCCCTACTCCCACCCTATCTTACTCCTTCCCAATTCTAGTAAAAGACACCTTCATTCATCCATTTACTCACATCAGAAGCCTGGAAGTGATTCTTATCACCTGGCCTTCACTTATACACTTACATACAATCTGTCATTTGGTACTTTTTATTTTACTACAGTAACATATCCTAAATATGTCCACTTCTTGTCATTTGCACTACTACCACCCTAGTCCAAGCAATTAATCTTCCCCACCCAAACTTTTCCAATAGCCTCCTGACATTTCTCCCTCTTTCTGTATTAGCTTCACAGTAGTTCATTTCCCAAACTTTAGAATGATCTTTTAAGAAATATAAATCTGGATAAGTCATCCCCTGCTTAAAATTTTTCATTGATTTTCCAATCCTTAATAAAACCCTCAAGTCCTTTTATGATTTGGTCATTGGCCTTTCCAATCTTATCCTCTTCTTTCTTTTCCTATGTTCCAGTGACTCTGTTCTTAGAATTCCTTTACCCCCAAGAATCTGGAGCATGCTAAATGCTCTGCCTCCCTCAATTCCTATTTTTCAGTTTTCATCATAAGCCTCACTTGTGGAGGTGTCCCCTTACATTCCTGTCTGGATGAAGTCTACCTGCTCTTTACTGTAATAGAAACCTGTTCACTAGTTTCATAACAATTATTCCCACACTAATTATATATTTTGAGTGATTACTTATTTAATGTCTATATACACCACTAAACTATTTGTTCCAAGGGAGCAGGTACCATTTACTTTGTTTACCAGTATTTATCACTTACCACCTTGCATAGTGCCTGACACTTGGTAGGAGTTCAATAAATATTATTCAAGTGAATGAATGATCTCTGACAAGGTGCTTTTCCTAATCTTTCAATATTTTATGGAAGTTTCCTGAAGAATGAATAATATGTGGCATGTAAAATGTTTAGTAAGCACACAATGAATATCATTTATTATCATTTTCTTAAAACCTAAGCTCATATAATCATTTATGCAGAGCATAACTTGACATAATATTTTGCCTTTTAAATATTTCATTTTGTCCAGTTTCTAAACAGTGTTAGTGTTTTCTGATTTCATTTCTTCTTATTTTTTTTAGCGTCACAGAAAGTTAGAAAAAGCTAAAATTCTGTGATAAGTCACAACATTTTAATTAAAAAAATGAATCTTTTCTACTAATATGAATACTTAATTTTCCCCTTTCTTTTAGAAGACTTGGTGCTACTTTTAAGAAAGTGTTATATTCTTATAATTTTTGTTATAGAACATGGAATATTTTAAATGTTTTACAATGTCAAGAACAAAAAACAAACAAGCAAACAAAACTCCTAAGCTTCCATTAACTGTAATGTTGCCTCCTAAGAGAGTAAATAACTCCTGGATTGACATAATTATTGTAGACCTGGAGAAGTTGTACTAAAATTAAGGTGGACGTGGTGCTTTGTGATGACCTAGAGGAGTGGGATGGGGAGGGTGGAAGGGAGTCTCAATGAGGGAGGGGACATAGGGATATATGTATAAATATAGGTGATTCACTTTATTCTACAGTAGAAACTAGTACCATTGTAAAGCAATTATATTCTAATAAAGATGTATAAAAAAAGAAAAAATAAATAAAACTAAGGTGGGCTTTAATGAACCAATGTCTAATTTTCTCGAACAAGTGACATTTTTATCACTCTAGTAACACCCATAGAATTAGATTTGCATCACTGCCTAAGACAATCAACACTTTAATTATTTAAGAAGTACTAATGAATCATCAAAAGCCATTTGATTAACATCCTTATCAGGTCTTTAAAATGGTCAGAATCCTTTTCATAAAAGAAATTTCATAAAATTAGTGTACTGTAAAATCAAGTCCTCAGGGATTGGATCAAGGTGGCGGAGTAGGAGGACGTGCACTCTCTCCTTCTTGCAAAAGCACCAGAATTACAACTAACTGCTGAACAATCATCAACAGGAAGACACTGGAACTCACTGAAAAAGACACCCCACATCCAGAGACAAAGGAGAAGCCACAATGAGATGGTAAGAGGGGCACAATCGTGTTACAATCAAATCCCATAAATGCTGGCTGGGTGACTCACAAACTGAAAAACAGTTATAATGCAGAAGCCCACCCACTAAAGTGAGGGTTCTGAGCCCCACGTCAGGCTTCCCAACCTGGGAGTCCAGCAACAAGGGGAGGAATCCCCAGAGAATCAGACTTTGAAAGCCAGTGGGATTTGATTGCAGGACCTCCACAGGACTGGGGGAAACAGAGACTCCACTCTTGGAGGGCACACAAAAAAGTGTGCTCACCAGGACCCAGGGGGAAGGAGTAGTGACCTCATAGGAGACAGAATCAGACCTACCTGCTGGTGCTGGAGGGTTGCCAGCAGAGGTGGGGGGCAGCTGTGTCTCACTGAGGAGACAGGGGCACTGGGGGCAGGGGTTCTGGGAAGTGCTCATTGTCGTGAGCCCTCCCAGAATCTGCCATTAGCCCCACAAAAGAGCCTGTAAGCTCCACTACTAGCTAGCCTCAGGCCAAACATCAAACAAGCTGGGAATACAGCCCCACCTGTTGGCAGACAAGCAGATTAAAGTTTTACTGATCTTCACCCACCAAATCGGATTAAAGTCTTACTGAGCTCTGCCCACCCAGCCCTACTCACCATCAGTTCCACCCATCAGGAAGCACACACGAGTCTCCTACGTAGATTCCTCCACAAGAGGGCAGACAGCATTATCAAGCAGTATCAGCAGTATTTCATTCTGTGGAACTGAAAACCACAGCCACAGAAAGACGGAAAATGAAAAAGCGGAGGACTTTGTACCAGATGAAGGGACAAGCTAAAACCCCAGAAAAACAACTAAATGAAGAGGAGATAGGCACCCTTACAGAAAAAGAATTCAGAATAATGATAGTGAAGATGATCCAGGACTTTGAAAAAAGACTGGATGCAAAGATTGAAAAGTTTACCAAAGACCCATAAGAATTAAAGAGCAAATAAACAGAGATATGCAACACAATAACTGAAATGAACAATACACTAGAAGGAACCAATAGCAGATTAACTGAGGCAGAAGAGCGAGTAAGTGACCTGGAAGACAGAATGGTGATAATCACTGATGTGGAAAAGAATAAAGAAAAAAGAATGCAAAGAACTGAAGACAACCTAAGAGACCTCTGGGATGATGTTAAACACAACAACATTCACATTATAGGGGTCCCAGAAGGAGAAGAGAGAGAGAAAGGACCCAAGAAAATATCGGAAGAGATTATATTTGAAAACTTCCCTAACATGGGAAAGGAAATGGCTACCAAAGTCCAGGAAGTGCAGAGAATCCCAGGCAGGATAAACCCAAGGAGAAACACACCAAGACATATAGTAGTCAAATTGAAAAAAAATAAAGACAGAGAAAAGTTATTAAAAACAACAAGGGAAAAATGACAAATAACATACAAGGGAATTCCCATAAGGTGAACAGCTGATTTCTCAGCAGAAATTCTGCAAGCCAGAAGAGAGTGGAATGATTTACTTCAAGTAATGAAAGAGAAGAACCTACAACCAAGAATACTCTACCCAGCAAGGGTCTCATTCAGATTCAATGGAGAAATCAAAAGCTTTCCAGACAAGCAACAGCTAAGAGAATTCAGAACCACCAAACCATCCTTACAACAAATGCTAAAGGAACTTCTCTAAGTGGGAAACATAAGAGAAGAAAAGGACCTACAAACACAAAAACAAAACAATTAAGAAAATGGTCACAGGAACATACATATCTATAACTACCTTTAATGTAAATGGACTAAATGCCCAAACCAAAAGACACAGGCTGGCTGAATGGATACAAAAACAGGACCCATATATATGCTGTCTCCAAGAGACTCACTTCAGACCTAGTAACACATACAGACTGAAAGTGAGGGGATGGAAAAAGATATTGCATGCAAATGGAAATCAAAAGAAAGCTGGAGTAGCAATACTTATATCAGATAAAATAGACTTTAAATAAAAAATGTTACAAGAGACAAGAAAGGACACTACTTAAAGATTGAGGGATCCATCCAAGAAAAAGAGATAACAATTCTAAATATATATGCACCCAATATAGGAGCACCTCAATACATAAGGCAAATGATAACAACTATGAAAGAGGAAATCAACAGTAACAAAATAATAGTGGGGGACTTTAACACCCCACTTACACCAATGGACAGATCATCCACACAGAAAATTAATAAGGAAATGCAAGCTTTAAATGACAAAATAAATCAGCTTGATTTAATAGATATCTACAGGACATTACATCCAAAAAGAGCAGATTACATATTCTTCTCAAGTGCACATGGAACATTTTCCAGGATAGATCACATTTTGGGTCATAAATCAGGCCTTGGTAAATTCAAGAAAATTGAAATGATATCAAGCATCTTTTCAAACCACAACACTATGAGATTAGAAATCAATTACAGGAAAAAAAGTGTAAAAAATACAAACACATGGAGGCTAAACAAAATGCTACTAAATAACCAAGAGATCACTGAAGAAATCAAAGAGGAAATCCAAAAATACCTAGAGACAAATGACAATGAAAACACAATGACCCAAAACCTATGGGATGCAGCAAAGGCAGTTCTAGGAGGGAAGCTTATAGCAATACAATCCTCCCTCAAGAAACAAGAAAAATCCCAAATAAACAATCTAACCTTACACCTAAAGAAAATAGAGAAAAAGAGCAAACAAAACACAAAGTTAGTAGATGGAGAGAAATCATAAAGATCAGAGCAGAAATAAATGAAATAGAAGCAAAGAAAACAATAGCAAAAATCAATAAAACTTAAAGCTGATTCTTTGAGAAGATAAATAAAGTCAATAAACCTCTAGCAAGACTCATCAAGAAAAAGAGGGAGAGGACTCAAATCAATAAAATTGGAAAGGAAACAGGAGAAGTTACAACAGACACTGCAGAAATATAAAGCACCATAAGAGATTACTACAAGCAACTACATGCCAATAAAATGCACAACCTGGATGAAATGGACAGATTCTTAGAAAGGTATAAGCTTCCAAGACTGAATCAGGAAGACATAGAAAATATGAACAGACCAATCACAAGTAATGAAATTGAAACTTTGATTCAAAATCTCCCAACAAACAAAAGTCCAGGACCAGATGGATTCACAGGTGAATTTTATCAAACATTTAGAGAAGAGCTAACACCCATCCTTCTCAAGCTCTTCCAAAACATTGCAGAAGAAGGAACACTCCCAAACTCTTTCTATGAGGCCACCATCAACCTGATACCAAAACCAGACAAAGATACTACAAAAAAAGAAAACTACAGACCAATATCACTGATGAATATAGATGCAAAAATCCTCAACAAAATACTAGCCAACAGAATCCAACAACATATTAAAAGGATCATACACCATGATGAAGTGGGGTTTATCCCTGGAATGCCAGGATTCTTCAATATATGCAAATCAATCAATGTGATACACCATATTAATAAATTGAAGGATAAAAACCACATGATCATCTCAATAGATGCAGAAAAAGCTTTTGACACAATTCAACACACATTTATGATAAAAACTCTCCAGAAGGTGGGCATAGAGGGAACCTACCTCAACAAAATAAAGGCCATATATGACAAACCCACAGCAAACATCAATCTCAATGCTGAAGAACTGAAAGCATTCCCTCTAAGATCAGGAACAAGACAAGGATGTCCACTCTCACCACTACTATTCAACATAGTTTTGGAAGTCCTTGCAACAGCAATCAAAGAAGAAAAAGAAATAAAAGGAATCCAAATTGGAAAAGAAGAAGTAAAACTGTCAATGTTCACAGATGACATGATATTATACATAGAAAATCATAAAGATGCCACCAGAAAACTACTCGAGCTAATCAATGAATTTGGTAAAGTTGCAGGATACAAAATTAACACATAGAAATCTCTTGCATTTCTATACACTAACAATGAAAGATCAGAAAGAGAAATTAAGGAAATGATCCCATTTACCATTACAACAAAAATAATAAAATACCTAGGAATAAACCTAACCAAGTAGATAAAAGACCCGTACTCAGAAAACTATAAGACACTAATGAAAGAAATCAAAGACAATACAAACAGATGGAGGGATATACCATGTTCTTGGATTGGAAGAATCAACATTGTGAAAATGACTATGCTACCCATAGCAATTTACAGATTCAATGCAATCCCCATCAAATTACCAATGGCATTTTTCACAGAACTAGAGCAAGAAATCTTAAGATTTGTATGGAAATGCAAAAGACCCCAAATAGCCAAAGCAATCTTGAGAAGGAAAGATGGAGTTGGTGGAATCATTCTTCCTGACTTCAGGCTATACTACAAGGCTACAGTGATCAAGACAGTATGGTACTGGCACAAAAACAGAAATATAGATCAATGGAACAGAATAGAAAGCCCAGAGATAAACTATCATCAACTAATCTATGACAAAGGAGCCAAGGATATACAATGGAGAAAAGGCAGCCTCTTCAATAAGTGTTGCTCGGAAAACTGGACAGCTATGTGGAAAAAAAAATGAGATTAGAACACTCCCTAACACCATACACAAAAATAAACTCCAAATGGATTAAAGACCTAAATGTAAGGCCAGACACCATAAAACTCCTAGAGGAAAACATAGGAAGAACACTCTTTGATGTAAATAACAGCAAGATCTTTTTTGATTCACCCCCTAGAGTAATGGAAAGAAAAACAAAAATAAATAAGTGGGACCTGATGAAACTTCAAAGCTTCTGCACAGCAAAGGAAAGTATAAGCAAGATGAAAAGACAACCCTCAGAATGGGAGAACATATTTGCAAATGAATCGACAAACAAAGGACTATTCTCCAAAATATATAAACAGTTCATCCAGCTCAATATCAAAAATACAAGCAACCCAATCAAAAAATGGGCAGAAGACCTAAATAGGCATTTCTCCAAAGACAACATTTGGATGGCCAAGAGGCACATGAAAAGCTGCTCAACGTCATTAATTATGAGAGAAATGCAAATCAAAACTACAATGAGGTATCACCTCACACTGGTCAGAATGGGCATTATCAGAAAATCTAAAAACAGTAAATGCTGGAGAGGGTGTGGAGAAAACGGAACGCTCTTGCACTGTTGGTGGGAATGTAAATTGATACAGCCACTATGGAGCACAGTATGGAGGTTCCTTGCAAAACTAAAAATAGAGTTGCCATATGACCCAGCAATCCCACTACTGGGCATATACCCAGAGAACACCATAATTCAGAAAGATACGTGCACTCCAATGTTCATTGCAGCGCTATTTACAATAGCCAGGACATGGAAGCAACCTAAATGTTCATCAACAGATGAATGGATAAGAAAGATGTGGTACATATATACAATGGAATATTACTCAGCTGTAAAAAGCAAGGAAACTGGGACATTTTTAGAGACATGGATGGACTTGGAGAGTGTCATACAGAGTGAAGTGAATCAGAAAGAGAAAAACAAATATCGTATGTTAATACATATATGCGGACTATAGAAAAATGGTACAAATCAACCGGTTTGCAAGGCGGAAGTAGAGACAGAGATGTAGAGAACAAACATATGGACACCAAGTGGGGAAAGCAGGGAGGGTTGGGGGGAAATGAATTGAGAGATTGGGATACCAAATTTTACACTCTAAATATATGCAGTTTATTGTATTAACTGTATCTCAATAAATGTTCTAAAAATAAAAATAAAAAAATAAAAAATAAGGGAAAGATTAAATGATTAAAAAAAATCAAGTCCTCAATTGTCTAGAATAAGCAAATAGTTCACTTCAGAAAATATTATATGCAAATGCATGAAAAAATTTTGGACATAAAAATGTCTGAAATCTAAGATGTCTTTTAGTCATCTTAAGTGAACATGAGGACACATTTTTGAACAAACATAACTAGCAGACTGATTGGGGGTCAGAAAATACTAACTTTGGAACACAATTTTTGGATCATTTTTAAAATCTTATTTTATAGTTAAGGACACTGAGGCCCAGAATGCATAAGTGACTTGCCCTTATTCACACAGCTCATCCTCCTCCTGCTTCTCAGGTCAGTGGACTTTCCATTTCACTGTCTTGCTTTTTTTTTGTCTCTAAGGAGTTTATAAACAAGTTCACTGCATAAAGTTATTTAGGTTGTTCACTGAACAAAGATGCCAGTCTAAGAGGCTAAAATCCAGTCTGCACACCACTTGCCAAGTCATGCGCCCATGGCTTACATCCATCTTTTTTTTTAGGTCACTACAAGTTTCTGTAAGGGCTAACAGTGGCCTTGTTTCCAAGTTCTAAGAGAATTCTTTCTTTCTTTCTTTCTTTCTTTCTTTCTTTCTTTCTTTCTTTCTTTCTTTCTTTCTTTCTTTCTTTCTTTCTTTCTTTCTTTCTCTCTCTCTCTCTCTCTCTCTCTTTCTTTCTTTCTTTCTTTCTTTCTTTCTCTCTCTCTCTTTCTTTCTTTCTTTCTTTCTTTTTCTTTCTCTTTCTTTCCTTCCTTCCTTCCTTCCTTCCTTCCTTCCTTCCTTCCTTCCTTCCTTCCTTTCTTCCTTCTCTCTCTCTCTCTTTCTCTCTCTCTCTTTCTCTCTTTCTTTCTTTCCTTTCTTTTTTCTTTCTTTCTTTCTTTCTTTCTTTCTTTCTTTCTTTCTTTCTTTCTTTCTTTCTTTCTTTCTTTCTTTCTTTCTTCCTTCCTTCCTTCCTTCCTTTCTTTCTTTCTTTTTCTTTCTTTCTTTTCTTTCTTTCTTTCTTTCTCTCTCTTTCTCTCTCTCTTTCTTTCTCTCTTTTTTTCTTTCTTTCTTTCTGTTTCTTTTCTTTCTTTCTTTCTTTCTTTCTTTCTTTCTTTCTTTCTTTCTTTCTTTTTCTTTCTCTCTCTCTTTCTCTCTTTCTTTCTTTCTCTCTTTCTTTCTCTCTTTCTCTTTCTTTCTCTTTCTCTCTCTCTTTCTTTCTTTCTTTCTTTCTTTCTCTCTTTCTTTCTTTCTTTCTCTCTTTCTTTCTTTCTTTTTTTCTTTTGACACATAAGAAGCAGTGGGGCTAGGCTGTCCTTATTCTCTCATAGAAAAGCAGTAGTCCTTAAGGACTATCTACTATGTGTATAGTGGAATGATAAAAGGATACAGATCCACAGTTTCACTTCCTCAAAGAGGATTATGAGAGCTAAGGATTATGCTCAGGTTCTTATGTCTTTCATAGGCAATATATAGCAGAGGCTAAAGAGCAGATATGTCTTCCCTGAACTTGTGAGGAAGTATTACTCTCTGGTGAGGAAATAATGAGACTTCAACAAGCATATCAAAATAAAATCATGATCAATCGAATGTAGATTCAGTATAAAAACTGTCAATTTCCATGCAGGTTCTGTCTCAAGTTTTTAGAGACTACTTTTTCAATTATCTGAGATTTAAAATTAGATAAAACTATCACTTGGATGTTTATAGAAAGAAAGACAGATAAAATACAATTTCAAAATGACATGGATAAATCATGCTACAAATGTACATTTTGTAAATTGGTAGTTTTGGAGAGAGGCAGGTGAGATATCATAGAATTAATTACTTGTTTTTTTGTCATCATCATTATCAACATCATAGTCATCTCTCATTGACTTCCAAATTCATACATGCAACTGCTTACTTGTCATCTGCACTTGGAAATCTCATATATCTCAAATTAATAGTCCCTTATAGACAGAATTCTTAATTCCCCACACTCAATCTATTTCTTCCTTACTCTCCCATATCCCATCTAGTTGCTCAGGCCCTTATTCTGCACATCATCCTCGAGTCATCCTTTTCTTTTCCCATCCACATTTAATTTATTATCAAGTTTCATAGGCATCATCTGCAAAATATAATTTAAAATCTCCATCACATACTGTAATATACCATTATCATTTGCCTGGGCCACTGCAATAACCTGCTAATTGGTCTCCTTGTTTTCACTCTTGACTGCCTTTAAACCAATCATCACACTGTAGACAGAGTGATATTTTTAAGACAAATTAGATAATGTCAACACTGCTCCTAACTCTTTAATCACATTATAATAGTGTTCCCACTTCTCCAGATTCATCTTCTACTTTCACCTCATTCTTTAAGTCACACAGTGCTTCCTCAACTATACCAAACCCTTTCCACCCTGAGGCCATTGCACATGATGGTTCCACTGCCTGGACTGAAGTTTGCCTCCTTTCTCTGCCTTGCTAATTTCTACTTATCTTTATATCACAGTTTGTGTCACATCCTCAGAAAGGCTCCTCAGAAAGCTTTTATCTGAACCCTCTATTCCAAATTAGATTAATCCTGTTATTTTCATTTCATTTATATCACTTATTACAATCTATGCTCCATATTTACTTGAGATTGTTTGTTTAATGTGTATTTCCCACAGTGTATTGTAAGTTTTCTTTGTACTGAACATGTAAATAAGGCACTTTCTTCTTAGAAGAGTAACAGTATTATTCGATTACTTTTCATTGTAAGTTCAAACCTTCTAATCTGCTTTTTAAACCTATGTAAGATTAACTTTCCCCATCTGGCAGTGCTTACTTCCAAGGGAGAGAAGCAGGGAAGATGAAGACCAGTATGGGGTGAGAATCTTCCAATTGCCAAGCCATGTGCTAGATGCTTTTTCTTATGTGGTCTAATTTAATCCTCACCATAATAGTTCTGAGAGATGCATTATTGTCTCTACTTTTGCAGATGAGAAAACTGAGTCTAAGATGGTAAATGACTTGCATGAAATCTAGGATTAATCCTAGATATAGCTCATATCCCATGGCCTCTTTCCTGAATTCCAGGCAAACTCTCTGCCTGCTTTATTATATACATACATTATTCATATATGTCCCTGTGCTATCCCACATATAAAAATCCTTCTGCCTCAAATATCCTTTTCCTCCTATCAAAAACCCACACTCTGACTTCTGTCAAAATCCATTAAAAATTTCTAAAATCTGTTTCTAAAAACACACCTTAATTAACACAACATTTAAAATGTTTTATTTAATCAGTGCTTATATTCCTTTATCAGTCTTTCCACTTGGTTGTAGAAATGATAATACAAATATATAATGGCAAGTGTAAAGTTTTACCAATGAGTAAAACTCCTGGGTGTTTTTATGTTCTTCCTGAATATCCAGCCCCCCACTCCCTGGTTTGTGTTTCTGAGCTCAACAAGCCCTGGAGAACAAGAACCAATTTTTCATCAGACTGCTGAAAAGAGTAGATATCTTTCTTTGTCAAAGAGCTTCCTGAATCAATATTAAATCGATTCTAGGTGTTCTTCCTCATCAAATACTGTCAACATTACAAGTCCACCTTGCCATTTTATACACTGCTGAGATGGTTTAAATATATAAACAAACTGCTAGTCATTTGATCTCATTTTTCTCCCATTGAATTCTCTGGTTGTATGGTAACACATAAATAGAGCTATGGTCGGGGTTACCTAAATATTCAATTCTCTTTCCTCATTTTAGAGCTAGCTAAAGGCATATCAGGTACCTACATTTAAAGCCCTTGAACATCAAAGAAATTATTGTAGCTCAGCATGTAATTTCTTGGATGTGAGAATGATCTGTTTCCAAAAGTCAGTGAAAATCAGGATTGATAGGGTCAGTCTATTGGAATTAGGAGAAATTAGGAATTGGTCAATTAAGAGAAATGTTCTATCAAGGGTATCCATATAAATGTGCCCCTATTAGCACTGAATAACAAATTCAGAAGAGTTATTTGGAGGAGAAGGAATGTTGGGGATATGGCAGCTTGGGATAAGATCAAGACATATTCATACTGATAATGTATTGTTTCCTTTTAAATAACTGTCTTGGTTGATTCTCTGCATAGTATACAGGCTCTCACATTTTATTATTTGTCCTGCTTTTTCAATTACATTGAAGTAGCACCAATCTGCACAATGTTACTGACAAATGTGTAAACCAGGGGTACTTTGAGTCCCACACATCTCATTTCCACTTTCTATCCTTGCAAGCAGTCAGTGCTTTAATGACGCTTCCATCTATACCTCTGCTTTTTTGGGGAGTAATGCCTACTTATAATTTGCCCTTTCTATTCTTTTTCAAAACTAACCATTCCTTTAGGCTCTGCTTTCAGATAGCTAATTGAATAAACAATTACTATTAAAGGGTGCAGAAATTAATGAGTTACTCCTTCCATACTATCTATTTGCATTTTGACCTGGGTCTCTAGCACTTTTAACCCAGCAAGTTACTGATTTGGTGCTCTAGGCATATTGGAGAGAGAGAGAGAACCCGCAAATCTCAATCCAATGAGATTAGCCTTGCCTGTGAAGTTAGAGTATTTACAGGCTTAAGAGTGTCTTGCTTTGAATGGAAAGAAAACATTTACATAGTAACATGTACAATGATGAGAAGTTCACTGTTTTTAAAAATGTGCTATTATTATGTTTGCAAATAATTTGATTAATTCACAATTTCTGTGTCATATAACCTGGTATGATTATCTCACTTGTAAATCTTGCACAGATTTATCAGGTTCTACAGGATGTCAGCCAATCATCCTTTCTCAAAGACTGAAAAATAATAATTTTAGTAATAAAAATTAGTCTCTTTATATTGGTGTATGTGAATGGGAACTAAACATGCTTCTTGTGACATAAAAGATGGAAACCAAGTATGTATTGCATCTTTCAGAAATGGCAAGCCAAAGTACAGAAATGAGATTTGCAGTATGTAACACTCTTTAGTTCATGCGTGAATGTTTTTTTCCGTTTATTAGTTCCTACTTTAAAAATCCCCTACTCTCTATATATTTAAAGAAAAATAAACTTACCAATTTCAGAATTTCTTTCCCCTAATGGTACTATTATATAGGAAAATGACCTTGTTATAGCCGATATATTCTGAAGAATTTAGGGAAAAAGCATCATCATGTCTGAAAGCTACTTTGTAGTAACTTAAGAAAAATGAAAAAGCATATGTGTGTGTGTATATGTATATAAATGGATATATATATATATAAATGGATATATAGGTGTTTATTGCACTATGACTGAATTTTTCTGTGTGATTGAAATTTTTTAAAATTCAAATGTTAGGAACGAAAAGAAAATACTCAAAATACATATTAACCAATATATATTATATTGGTTAATATGTATCTTGACCAATATATATATTAAGCAATAGGTGAGCCTGTTTAAAACCTAGATTCAAAAAAATGAATAATAAGGAAATCAGATTTGAGACAATGGGAAATTTGAACATTGATAGGATATTAAAAATATTAAGGAATTGTTAATTTTGTTAGGTATGATAATGATATTGTGGTTATGTTTTAAAAAGGGAATCTTTACCTCTTAGTGATACCTTTTAAGGTATTCACAGATGAAATACGATGACTGGGATTTGTTTCAAAACAGTCTAGTGTAGAGGTGGGGAGTTTATTTAAGATTGGGCAACTTTTGATACATTTGAATCTGGGTAATGGGTACCTGGAGTTCATTATATTATTTTTTCTATTTTTGGAGATATTAGAAAATTTCCATAATAAAAAGAAAAAAAATCATTTTTCCTGAACCTCAAATAATTTGAATAACCCACATAAGCTCACCATTTTAGACTCCTTTTTATTTTATCTTTTTATTTTTTAAAGAACTTTTATTGAGATGCAGTTAACATACAATAAACTACATATATTTAGAGGGTACAATTTAGTATCCCAAACTCCCAATTCATTCCCCACCAATCCTCCCTGCTTTCCCCACTTGGTGTCCATGTGTTTGTTCTCTACATCTGTGTCTCTATTTCCGCCTTGCAAACTGGTTGATTTGTACCATTTTTCTATATTTTGACTCCTTTTTATATTGCCAACAGCATGAAACTAAGAGGCACAATTTCCACATTGTATTTGGCAACATGAAGAAAACATAAGTGCAGTAGCAGTGATGTTTTTTTCCAAGATAAGGTAATATATAAATTGAATTTGCCTGCTGTTAAACGAAACTCATACTGTTTATTTTCACTAATCTGAAGTATATAGAAAAAATCAATTTTTGAAAAATGAGGACAGAAGATATAGGGCAGAGATAGCCAAATTTCTTCAGCAGTTAGCCAGAAGATCAGAAATCCATATATGTGTAGGCACGTGAATTTTTTCTTTTAAAAACGGTAGTGAGGAATTGCTTGTTACCTTGTAAAAGTTGTATACATTAAAGCAGAAATGTAATATCACTCAAAATATAAAATTAATCAACTTTATTTGCATAAAGTTTCAAATTATATTTGTTGATCAATTTGGGTCAAGTCAATGAGAATACTGGAATATATCAGCATGAACTATTCTCAAGTGCAGTGAGTTGGATTCATTGAGGCTACACCTCAGTTTAGATCCAAATTAAGATCCGTGAGAGTGGATTGATCTAAGCTTTGATTTTAGCAGTTTCATGAGTAAAGACGTTTCACAGGGCCAAGTGGACCAAAATATTGCCCAGTGTTTGCTCATTGACTTGAAAATATCAGCACATATATAGGAGTCACATATTAATTTCTACAATTCCAAGATTATCTTCTTTTTTTGGGGGGGGAGGGGGTCAGGAAGTTTGGCTTTCAGTTCCATTAGTTCCTCAAGAAACTGTGCAAACTGAAAGAACAAATTCTTGATAATTTCAATACATCCTGGAGTTTACAATGCAAAGTCATCCATAGAAAATTAAAGCATAATTCATACTCCTCGATGTCTTTGAATCTTTACTAAAATTGTGACAATTTCTAACAAATAGCTCTATATTTTAAAAATCTTATTTTTTTTGGACCAAGTGCAGTTCTGCAAAGAAAAAAAAGCAGTTTATGGCTGCCTTCTGATCAACCTGTCTGGATTTAGTGAATTCCTACACTTACTTGTAGAGATAAACAATATTTTAAAATTCTGTGTAATCAGATGTCTCGTCATATGTGTAAGAAAGTTTGATGCTGTGAGTCACAAAGGAGGTCTAACAGATTTGGGTCTGCTAATATGTTATTTTTTTTTTCTGACTGGAGCACTTCCTCAACAATTTGTTTTCTTAATTTCTACTCATCCTTCATGTTTTAGCCCAAATTGTTACCTCCTCAAAACGTTCTCTCGCCTAAGACACTTCACATTCCATATTTCTACCATTATACTTAGCCAACTCTAATTATCCATTTATGTATCTATATTTTCTACTGGACTGTGAGCTTATAGAGGACAGTTTCATTCTCTTATTCTTTCATTAATCTCTTGTTTCTAGCTGAGCTTGAAAAATAGCAAGTGCTAAATGAAATTTGAGAAGTTAATGCTTTTTATGCCATTGGATTGACAGATAATGCGTTTTAGACATGGTAGTAGCAGATACATTGAAAAAATATTTCTGGATGAGCAGGGACATTTTTTAGTGCTCTTCAAAATTCATTGTTTGGGTGGATACCTACTCTACTTGTGATTAGTGCCCGTCCTTGTTAACTCTACATCACATGACCATTAGCAGAATATTTGTTATTCTGGCTATGTTACCATGCTGACTGACAGCACTGATGCTACCATGTTTACTGATAACACCGTACATTTTTCACAGAATAATTAACTCTTTATTCACTATTATAGAACTATTATAGAACCCAAAATACTGGGTCCTATACTAGGTTCTAATACTAACTGAATGATGCTGTTTCACTGTCTAATCATATCAAAATATTAAGGTTTAGATCTGATCTTATATTTTATAGGATTTAAAGATTCTTTTGATGGTGGGACACAGGCATTGACTCTCAGACAGATGAAAGGCAGAACTCTTTTTTTCTTACAGCTCAAAATTTGAGAAGACTAACATGCAGTGCCACACAGAGAGCTGCACCCAGGGAAAAGATAACAGCAAGCTGGAGCTATAGGAGGTGGCTTATGTGTGGCAAATTGGGTGTGGTTAGCTAGTTTTCCAGGCTCCCTGTGGAATGGCTAATTTTAATATTTTCACAGGCTCTAAGGCTTAGGGGCTGTCCCTAGTTATCTGGTACCTGGCCTTGGGATTATTAGGGTGGGTGCACATTGGCCAAGAGTGTGAGTGTCTGTTAAGGGGAGTGGTTGTGGTATAGACTTAGCTGTTCAAAAAAGGAAACTGGTCTCTAGCCAGGGCCTCAAAACTGAGTCAAGACAATAGTTAAAGAAGAAAAAAATATTGCACCCTAAAGATTAATGACTTATTCCATTGATCTTCCTTCCTTTTTTTTTTTTTTTTTTGTGCCAGTACCATACTGTCTTGATCACTATGGCCTTGTAGTATAGTTTGAAGTCAGGAAGCCTGATTCCACCAACTCCATTTTTCCTTCTCAAGATTGCTTTGGCTATTCGGGGTCTTTTGCGTTTCCATACAAATCGTAAGATTTCTTGCTCTAGTTCTGTGAAAAATGCCATTGATAATTTGATCAGGATTGCATTGAATCTGTAAATTGCTTTGGGTAGTACAGTCATTTTCACAATGTTGATTCTTCCAATCCAGGAACATGGTATGTCCCTCCATATCTTTGTGTCATCTTTGATTTCTTTCATCAGTGTCTTAAAGTTTTCTGCATACAGATCTTTTGCCTCCTTAGGCAGGTTTATTCCTAAGTATTTTATTCTTTTTGCTGCAATGGTAAATGGGAGAGTTTCCTTAATTTCTCTTTCTGCTCTTCCGTTGTTAGCGTATAGGGATGCAAAAGACTTCTGTGCATTTATTTTGTATCCTGCTACTTCACTAAACTCATCAATTAGTGCTAGCAGTTTTCTGGTAGAATCTTTAGGGTTTTCTATGGATAATATCATGTCATCTGCAAAGAGTGACAATTTTACTTCTTTTCCAATTTGTATTCCTCTTATTTCTTTTTCTTCTCTGATGGCTGTGGCTAAAAATTCCAAAATTATGTTGAATAATAATGGTGAGAGTGGACACCCTTGTCTTTTTCCTGTTCTAGGATGGAATTCTTTCAGTTTTTCCCCATTTAGAATGATGTTGGCTTTTGGTTTCTCATATATGGCTTTTGGTTCTCTCATAGATAACTCAGAGGTAAGCCCAAACACATATGGGCACCTTATCTTTGACAAAGGAGGCAAGAATATACAATGGAAAAAAGACAGCCTCTTCAATAAGTGGTGCTGGGAAAACTGGACAGCTACATGTAAAAGAATGAAATTAGAACACTTCCTAACACCATACACAAAAATAAACTCCAAATGGATTAAAGACCTAAATGTAAGGCCAGACACTATAAAACTCCTAGAGGAAAACATAGGCAGAACATTCTATGACATACATCAAAGCAAGATCCTTTTTGACCCACCTCCTAATCACGGAAATAGAATCAAGAAGAAACAACTGGGACCTAATGAAACTTAAAAGCTTTTGCACAGTGAAAGAAACCATAAACAAGACAAGAAGGCAACCCCCAGAATGGGAAAATATAGTAGCCAACGAAACAACAGACAAAGGATTAACCTCCAAAATATACAAGCAGCTCATGAAGCTTCATACCAAAAAAGCAAATAACCCAATCCACAAGTGGGAGGAAGACCTAAATAGACATTTCTCCAAAGAAGACATACAGATGGCCAACAAACACATGAAAAGATGTTCAACATCACTCATCATCAGAGAAACGCAAGTCAAACCACAATGAGGTATCACCTCACACCAATCAGAATGGCCACCCTCACAAAATCTGGAAACAACAAATGTTGGAGAGGGTGTGGAGAAAAGGGAACTCTCCTGCACTGTTGGTGGGAATATAAGTTGGTACAGCCACTATGGAAAACAGTTTGGAGGTTCCTTAAAAAACTACAAATAGAACTACCATATGATCCAGTAATCCCACTACTGGGCATATACCCAGAGAAAACCATAATCCCAAAAGAAACATGTACCATAATGTTTATTGCAGCACTGTTTACAATAGCCAGGGCATGGAAGCAACCTAAATGCCCATCAACAGAAGAATGGATAAAGAAGATGTGGCATATATATACAATGGAATATTACTCAGCTATAAAAAGGGATGAGATGGAGCTATATGTAATGAGGTGGATAGACCTAGAGTCTGTCATCCAGAGTGAAGTGAGTCAGAAAGAGAAAGACAAATATTGTATGCTAACTCATATATATGGAATCTAAAAACGGTACTGATGAACTCAGTGACAGGACAGGAACAGGGACGCAGATGCTGAGAATGGACTGGAGAACTCGAGGTTTGGGGGGCGAAGGGTGAAGGGGAAGCTGAGATGAAGAGAGAGAGTAGCATGGACATAAGTATACTACCAACTGTGAAATAGATAGCTGCTGGGAAGTTGCTGTAAGACAGAGGGAGTTCAACTCGACAATGGATGATGCCTTGGAGGACTGGGATGGGGAGGGTGGGGGGGAGTTGAGAGAGGGAGGGAATACGGGTATATGTGCATAAAAAAAGATTAATGACATATGGAATTTAACTTGATTATATAGTGTGTAATCTGTATTAGTCAATAAATCTACTTACACAGAGAGTAAAAAAAAAAAAAAACAATAGGTTATAACAAACTACACACTAATGGCTAAATTATACTGAGAGAATTTCTCTTTCATGTCCTTCAGTGACTTTGTAGCAAACCATTTTACATTCATTCATATTTGAGCTTGGTTTTATGTAGCTATTAGGTCAAGATGTCACTTACATTCCTATGCATTTTAATTCTCTCTTTGCTTTCTTTCAGCTCTACCATCTTTTTTCCTACAACATTTTATTCTTGGTTTAGGCAAGTGTGCTCTCAAACCTTAGTGTGAATATAAGTGCCTTGAGAACTTTTTAAAATTGCAGTCTTGTGCCATACTGCCAGATATTTTGATTCAATAAATCTGTGACAATTTTCAGGGATCTGCCATATTAAAGGACTATCAACTTTTTATTCCAGAAATAATATTAAAGAAACATAAACTGACATCTATTATCATTAGTACTTCATGAAAGAAAGGATGTTTTAGTATTAATGAAATTAAATGAAAGAAATTTACTTAATTTAAATATATTTAACAATGAAAAACTTGCTATATTTTGTTCTTAGGTGAGAAAAATAAAGAATCTGCATTTAAACAACTATTTTACAAGATTATAATGCAGGTGGTCTATTCTAGACCTTATCCTTTGCCATCTGATGTCAGTATCAACCCTTATACAATATGAAGAAATTATTTGATCTATACTCATATATTACTGTTGTTAGAAAAAATTCTGTATTAGCCAGCTAACTTACAATGAGTCAGAATCAGAATTTTGGCTGGAATCCATAATTTAGATACAGCTGTGAAGTCAAATAAAAGTAAGATGTGTGACTAGAATAAGGCCAAATGATAAATTCTTTAAGAGACTAGAAAACAGAGCTTCTAATTCAGAAAATTACAATAAGTAAGGGGACAACTGTGGAAGGAAAGGACAAAGAAGACATAAGTACCATTGCTAAATGACCAAAATCCACACTGTTATTTCATGTGTAGTAAGCTGATATAAATTCAAGCAGCAAATAATCCACAAAGTAGGGAATAAAGCCCTGGCAACCAATATTGGTGACACATTCATGAATGTACAAAGGATCAGTAACAGAAATCCAGATAGAATGATGATTTTAGAAGAACATGATATAAACTTAAAAAATTAGATGCTAATATCAGAGAAGGTTCAACAGCAAGATTGATGATAATGATTTGTTAAACAGTTGTCTCACCCTTTATAGGATTGGTCCCAGATTTTTCAAAAAGAATGAATATAGATGGGGACAAGGTCGCTCCAGCTTAGAAAATTAGAGTACTATAGGAGTAGGGTGCCAAAATTAGAGTACTATAGGAGTAGGTTTACAATTGCACTCAATATATTCCAGGGTGTCACATACATTAATTCAATTGGTCAAAATATAATCATTGAACTTTTACTGAACACAAAACCCTGTGTTAAGAGATTTGTGATATACAGAGAAAAGCATTCTAGCAGGGGAGGTATGAAATGTTCAATAATAGTTACATGACAGGTAGGGGGTAAAAAATCCTGAGAGAGGTACAAATAAAATTGTATGGGGGATGAGAGATCAAAAATAGTCAAAAATAGTTTCATACTCTAGTAAATGATAAGAATGCTGATCTATTTAGGGTTGTGTATTGATGTGTGCAACTAACTTTGACATGTTTAAAAAATTAAGATGGATCAGGACTTCCCTGGTGGCACTGTGGTGAAGAATCCACCTGCCAATGAAGGCTACCCAGATTTGATCCCCGGTATGCGAAGATCCCACATGCTGAGGAGCAACTAAGCCCATGCACCACAACTACTGAGCTTGTGCTCTAGAGCCTTCGAGCCACAACTACTGAGCTCATGCACCACTGCTTCTGAAGTCTGTGCGTTTAGAGCCCGTGTTCTGCAACAAGAGAAGTCAAGGCAATGAGAAGCTCGTGCACCACAATGAAGACCCAACACAGCCAAATAACAATAATAATAATAATAATAATAATAATAATAATAATAAATAATAATAATAAAAGAAACAAAAATTTTAAAAATAAAACATTAAGATGAATTGATAGAGGGATGAATAGGTGGATACTTGTGTGATAAAACAAATAGAGTCAAGAAGGTGGGTATATGGGTGTTCACAGTACAATTTAATCTACCATTAACATTTTCATAATAAAAAGGTGGAAAATGGACATTCAAGGGATAGTGCAATTTAAACATGCAAAAATAGGTAGGAAAATGGGGGAAAAGAAGAAAGAATTCTCTGCAAGGGAAAGAGTAAGAGCAAAGGAACAAAGTTGGGAAATTTTCTCACGTGTGAAGGGGGTCAAAAAATATCCAGAAAATTGAGTAATGTAAGGGAGTAGGACAGAGAATGGTAGAAAAGTGGGCTTACAGTAGATCATGTTCAATTTTGAATTCTTTGATAAACAGTTTATTCTTTAAACATTGAGGAGTGAAATGATTATTTCAGTGGCAATGGCTGACTGATATATGCAATATTGTCACTTCACCCATCTCTTTCTTGCTACTGAATGAGCTCTTCATATGTGTCATGCTTTCCAGTGCCTATCCCTCACCTTATAATCACAGCACCTCAGCTTTCTTCTGGTGGTATTACAAAATATGACCTTCCCTGCTGACTGTTTCAAGAAAATAGTCATTTGAGTCCTTTATGTTCCTGACTCCCTTATCCTTCTACTGTCCTGCCTTGACCATCTTCAATGATGTATGATTTGTCTTATCTGCATTCTCATCTCTGTCCTTGGACTGTTGAGAATAGATATAGACAATTAAGGCAAAAGATTCCAATTTCAAACATATGCTTTTCAAACTCAAATTTGCCATTTCTGCTTTTCAGGAGTATTTTTTTGCACCTATAATTAATATTATTTACTGTACCCTTTTTCATAACTTTCAAGCCCTTAACTTTACTGATTTCACTCGATTCATGTGGTCATGCCTCACATTTTTACCGAAAAAAAGAGATAACCTGCTAAAACCTACTTTACCATCCTACTTGTCCAATTGTTTTTTCAGAATCCATTAATATGCCTAGACCTGAGAGGGCAAAGGAAAAAATATTACCAAAGCATTTGAGAATTGCAGTTGGAGAAGTCCCTGCCTCCCAAAAGCTATAATCCTGGAAGAATGCAGCCAGTGCTACCAAATGTGGCACCGAAGTAGGGAAGGAGTGAGGAAGAAGTATCCCACTTTCCTCTCTCTATGTCTTCCTAATGACTGGCACTTGCAAGTGTATGCTCTTAGGACAATTTCCAGAGATTTTAAATGCTGGGTTTTAAAAATAATTTTCTCCATTTAAATGATTTTTTATTGAACAGAGGTTTTACCATCCTCCTTATTCCGCCATTCTGGAAGATGGTCTATAAATTTTTAGTTTGCTAGCTACTTGATCTTTTTGTTTTATGTAGAGATTCAGAAAGATTTATGAACTATGCCACCTAGTTGCCATCTTTCCAGCATCTTT
The DNA here is from genome assembly GCF_030028045.1 of Hippopotamus amphibius kiboko. NCBI lineage: Eukaryota > Metazoa > Chordata > Mammalia > Artiodactyla > Hippopotamidae > Hippopotamus > Hippopotamus amphibius. Next base: position 61,222,706 of record NC_080203.1, on the reverse strand, counting down.
CTGCATCTCTCTTTTTAAAAGGGAAAATATCATGCTTAAAATCTAAGTGAAAGAAATTTTGTCTTAATGAAGAATCTCAAACTATTGAAAAACTTTAAATGTACAAGAATAGTTTTAGTTTGAAACATTATGGCCATGAATACTTCTGAATCCCTAACTTCCCAGGCTACATAAATGTTTTATGAATGACATTTATTTGGTGATGTTCCACAACATCATACTGAGTTGCATTTTATAATGGCTAAGGAAGCCTAGGAACAACCTGTGAGCAATAAATGACTATACTGACTCACAGGTGAATACTGACACCTAGGTACACAGAACAAAAATAAAAAGAACTGAGTAGGGACATCAGAGGTTGTACACTGCAGGAAAAATAGTCACATAATCCAGCAAAGTCAATAAATAAATAAACAACAAACCAAGCAAACAACAACATTCATTCTTGGCAGGATCAGTTTTCAGAGTTGCTACAATATATTATCTAAAATGTCCATTTTCAACCAAAAATTTTGAGACTGACAAAAGCAGAAAAGTGTGACCCATATACATTTAAAAAAATCAGGCAACAGAAACTGCCTGTGAGAGGGCTCAGATGTATGATTTAACAAAGATTTCAAAGTACCCATTGTAAACATTTTCAAAGAACTAAAGGAAATCATACTTAAATAAGTAAAGCTAAGTACATAGACAATGTTTCAGCTAACAGAGAATATTGATAGAGTAAAAATAATTTAAATAGAATCAAATGGAAATTCTAGAGTCAAAAAGTACAAAAACTGAGACAAAAAAATCATTAGAGGTGCTCAACAGTAGATTTGAATTGTCAGACAAAAGAATCAGTGAACTCTAAAAGACAGCAATACACATTATGAAACCTGAAGAATAGAGAGTAAAAAGAATGAGACCAACGAACATCATCTCAGAGAAATGTGGGACACCATCAACCACACCAACATACATTTAATGGGAATACCAGAAGAAGAGAGAAAGGGACAGAAAAAATTACAAAATAACAATGGCTGAAAACTTCTCAAATTTGAGAAAAACATTAATTTACACATCCAAGGAGGTCAGCAAGTTTAGAACATTTCCTAACACCATACACAAAAATAAACTCAAAATGGATCAAAGACCTAAATGTGAGGTCTGACACTATAAAACTCTTAGAGGAAAACATAGGCAGAACACTCAATGACATAAATGGCAGCAAGATATTTCTTGACCCAACTCCTAGAGTAAAGGAAATAAAACCAAAAATAAACAAATGGGACCTAATGAAACTTAAAAGTTTTTGCACAGCAAAGGAAACTATAAATATGATGAAAAGATAATCCTCGGAGTGGGAGAAAATATTTGCCAATGAAGCAACTGACAGAAGATTAATCTCCAAATATATAAGCAGCTCATGCAGCTCAATATCAAAAAAAAAACAAACAAGCAACCCAATCCAAAAACAGGTGGAAGACCTAAACGGATGTTTCTCCAAAGAAGACATACAGGTGGCCAACAAACACATGAAAAGATTCTCAACATCACTAATTATTAGAGAAAGGCAAATCAAAACTACAATGAGGTATCACCTCACACCAGTCAGATTGTCCATGATCAAAAAATCTAGGAATAATAAATGCTGGAGAGGCTATGGGGAAAAGGGAACGCTCTTGCAGGGTTGGTTGGAATGTAAATTGATACAGCCACTATGGAAAACAGTATGGAGGTTCCTTAAAAAATTAAAAATAGAACTACCATATGACCCAGCAATCCCACTACTGGGCATATACCCAGAGAAAACCATAATTCAAAAATATTCATGTACCACAATGTTCATTGCAGCATTATTTATAATAGCCAGGACATGGAAGTAACCTAAATGTTCCTCAACAGATGAATTGATAAAGAAGATGTGGCAAATATATACAATGGAATATTACTCAGTAATAAAGAGGAATGAAATTGAGTTATTTGTAGTGAGGTGGATGGATCTGGAATCTGTCATACAGAGTGAAGTAAGTCACAAAGAGAAGAACAAATATTGTATGCTAACATATATATATGTAATTAAAAAAATGGTATTGATGAAATCAGTGGTAGAGGAAGAATAAAGACACAGAGGTAGAGAACAGACTTGAGGACATGGGGAGGTGGGGAAGGAGAGGCTGGAACAAAGTGAAAGAATAGTATTGACATTTATATACTACCAAATGTAAAATAGATAGCCAGTGGGAAGCAACTGCCTAACACAGGGAGGTCAACCTGATGATTGCTGATGACCTAGAAGGGTGGGATAGGGAGGGTGGGAGGGAGGCTCGGGAGGGAGGCTCAAGAGGGGGGGATTTGGGGACATATGTGTAAATACAGATGATTTGCTTGTTGTACAGGGGAAACTGGCCCAACAGTTTAAAGCTATTATACTCCAATAAAGATCGAAAAAGAAAAGTAGGAAAAATACAAAAAGATGCGCACTCAGTCATCATAGTCAAAATGTTTTTTAAAAATTATTCACAAATATAATTGCATATATTAAGTATGTACAATTTGATGATGTGATATACATATGCATTGTGGAATAATTACCAAGATCAACATAATTAACACATACATTAAGTACTATAGTTAATTTTCGCTTTTTTTGTGGTGAGAATATTTAATTTCTACTGTAAGGAACTTTCAATTATAGAATATTGTATTATTAAGTATTTTCATCATGCTGTACATTACATTTTCATAACTTCTTCTTCTTGTAACTGTACCCTTTTACCGACATCATCCCATTTCCTCCTCCTCCCAATCCCTGTCCCCTAGCAACCACCATTCTATTCTGTTTCTATGATTTGTATCCTTTTTAAATTCCACATGTAGGTGATAACAGTATTTGTCTTTCTCTGACTTATTTCACCATGTTGGGACAGATGGCAGAATTTCCTCCATTTTTATAGGTAAATATTATTCCATTGTGTATGTTTACATTCATCTCTTGAAGGACCTATAGACTGTTTCAATATCTTGGTTATTGTGAATAATGCTGCAATGAACATGGGGGTGTAGATATCTTTTTGAGAAATTGGTTTTAATTCCTTCAGATATATATCCAGAAATGTGATTGCTCTATGCTGTATAATCTCCTCTGATTGGATAATATCAAGAGATCAGTCTTCAAGGTCACAGATTCTGTTGTCTGCCTGACTGAGCCTGCTGTCACAGCCTTCTTTCTATTGAATTTTCCATTTCATTCATTATATTCTTCAGCTTCAGAATATGCGTTTGGTTCTTTTTTATAATTTCTATTTGCTGAACTTCTCATTTTGTTAATGCATTCTTCTCCTGAGTTCATTGAGTTTTCTGTGTTCTCTTGAATTTCACTGAGCTTCCTTAAAATAATTACTTTGGATTCTTTTTCAAGTAACTTGCAGATCTCCATTTATTTTAGGTCAGTTACTGGAAAATTGTTGTGTTCTTTGGTGGTGTCAAGTTTCCTTGTTTTTTCATTTATCTGATAGTTTTGCATTAATATCTGAATATTTCAGAGAGCAGCAACCTCTTCTAGCCTTTTCAGATTGGCTTTGGTGGGAAAAGACTTTTACCTGAAAGTGACTTCAAGGCAGCAGGTGAGTGGGATGTAGTGTTTCTGGTCCCTGGGATGGCACAGCAGTGTAGTCTTTGTGCAGCTTTGTCAGCTGAGGTCAATGTCACAGTAGACTTCAGGGGTCTTCTGTGACCAAGTCTGAGGAGATCTTGTGGGTGCCCAGGACTATTGAGATCTTCAGAGGTGAATGCTACTGGTGACCTTCTGTTCAAATTTTTTTCCCTGTGGGAGGAAGTTGTAGCAGAATATATTCCACTTGGTGCTTGGCCTGGGATGCAGGCACTCAGAGCACTAGTAGAATGGTGGTCCTCAGATCAGGCACATATAGAGCTACCATAGAACCTGTGTCCTGGGGCACAGGTACACTTGCTGTGACAGTGGTGCTTGTGTCTAGGATTCAGAGATATGCTGATCTCCCATGTAAACAAAGTCTCTCTCTCTTGGGCTTGTCAGAGTGACTGAGATTGGGGGGAGTGATCCAGTAGCAGAAGAGGCCCTGGGTTCACAGGGTGCAGTGGTGGCTTGGGCCTGGGGGTAGGGAGCAAGAGCAACACAGGTTGGGGATGGCGGGTCAAAATTTTAACTTTGCATTTAAGGGGGCAGTCACAAAATAACAGCAACATGTCCCTGGTAGTGTCTTATTAAAGTCACATGTTGGCACCCATGGGGCATGTTGCTGAGAAGCAGCATCTTGGCCTCGGGAGTGATGTGTTAAAGTTATTGTCCTTGGGGTTGGGACTCAGAGAAGTTTGGTGCTGCTAACAATGGTCAATTCGTGACTTGCGACCCAGGGTGCAGGGCTTAGAGCAGAGATGGCCAAAGCTGTTACTTGAGACTGGAGTGGGCATAGATAATTGGGATCACCAGTCCCATATATGGAAAGGTGCTGAGGTGTCCTGATCCCAGAGAATGGGGCAAAGCAGAAACTGAGGCCCCTTGAGGCAGGTCTCACCACAGTGTATTCTCAGTATCAAAGGCTGCAAATGATCACTGCAGTGAGGCTTGCTGGAGTTCTCTTGCTCTTCTTTTCTGCATGGGAGAAATTCTTTTGAGGGGATCCCTCCTGGTGCTGAGATGCTCTGGACCGAGGAATGAGGTGATGCAGAAAAAAAATGCTTCCTATGCTTTTCCATGCAGCCATCTCTAGTTTTGAGCTCCACAGGGTTTTTGCTAATTTTTGTCACAGTCCAGAGCTTTCCCTGAGCTATTTTCATCAGGTGGTAGTTGTTTATTTATTGTTTTTTGTTGTTTTTGTGGAGGAAATGAGCACTGGGACCTCCTAGGCTACCATCTTGCTGACACCAATGTCAAAATGTTGAAAGACAATGAGGCAATTTTGAAAGCAGCAAGATAAAAATAACTCATTACATATATGGAACTCCCATAATATTAACATATGACTTAACAAAAAGAATAAAGGCCAGAAAGCAAAGGAAAGACATATTGAACATTTTCAAAGTAAAACAACAACAAAACATGTCAAACAAGAAGTATATCCAGCAAAATTATCTTTCAAAATGAAGGTAAAATAAAGACATTCCCAGATAAGAAATACAAGCTGAAAGAATTTGTTGCTAACAAACCACCTTACAAGATACAATGAAAGGAATTTTTCAAGCTCAAAGCAAATAACACCAGACAGTAAGTTTATTCTACATGAAAAATAACAAGTGCCAACAAGGTAATTATAAAAGACAGTTGTATTAGTCTACTCTGGCTGCCATAACAAAATACTACAGATTGGGTGGCTTAAAACAACAGAAATTTATTTTTTCACAGTTCTGAAGGCTAGAATTCCATAATTATGGTGCCAGCCAATTTGACTTCATGTGAGGGCTGTCTTCCTAGCTCCTGAATGTCTGTCTTCTCTCTGTGTCCTCACATGGCCTTTCCTCAGTCCATGTGCATAGGGAGAGAGAAAGAGAGTGAACATTCTGACATCTCTCTCTCTCTCTCTTTTTTTTTTTTTCTTTTGGCTGCATTAGTCTTCATCATTGCATGCAGGCTTTCTATAGTTGTGGTAACTGGGAGCTACTCTTTATTGTGGTACACAGGCTTCTCATTGCCGTGGCTTCTCTTGTGGTGGAGCACATGCTCTAGGCATGTGGGCTTCAGTAGTTGCAGTAAGTGGGCTCAGCAGTTGTGGTGCACAGGCTTAGTTGCTCTGCACTATGTGGGATCTTTCTGGACCAGGGATTGAACTCGTGTCTCCTGCATTGGCAGGCAGATTCTTAACCACTACATTGCCAGGGAAGTCCTGATGTCTCTTCTTATAAGGGTACAAATCCAATAAGGTTAGCACTCCATACCTATAATCTTATTTATCCTTAATTACTTCCTTAGAGACTGCACCTCCAAACACAGCTTCAGTGAGAGTCAGGGCTTCAACAGGTTAAGTGAAATGAGTCAGACTGAGAAAGGCAAATACTGTATGTTCTCACTTATATGTGAAATTTGAAAAAGGCATATTCACAAAAATAGAGAAAAGGCATATTCATAAAAATCAAGTTTAAAAGGAAGAAATGTTGCAGCACATAACAACTATATGATTAGACAATGTATATTTAATACAATTATGAAAAAATAAAATTAACAAAGATAACATACATTTAAAAAATGTTCTCAGTAATTACATTAATTGTGATAGTATTAGCATTGATAATCTCATACTGTTCATGTGTGAAAAAGTAAATTAATATTTATATAATGTTCAAATTGTATAATCTCCCATGATCTAAAGAATCAGGTTTCTCAGTTCAGATATAATGCAAAATAAAGTAAAAATCCCTGAGTCCTTTATTTAAATTGGAATTATCAATATGTACCCATGAAGTACTTTCTCTGTATGTATGTGTGTATTGAGAAAGATGAAAAAATTGATTATACTGACAAGCAATAATCATCCTTAGTGCCCAGATTGCCGTCTTGAAATATAATTTTCTACTAAAACAACCCAGTATTTATTTCTTGGAGAAACGACTGACTTTATATTGGGGCCAAGAAATATCCAGCATGGGCAGGGAACACCTGTCTAAACAAAAAATAAGGAAGCTATCAGTGACTAGTTGGTATGTCAAATGGACTCAGAAATAGACTTGAAGAGAACTTTAAGGACCACAGGTGAAGTAACTTAAACTACAAAAAAGTGCATATTTCTCACTTCCAAAAGTGTAATTGCAATTAGTTGAAACCCATAAGAATAGTTAAATTCATGATAAAAATAATAAGATAAAAATTGAATTTCTACTTTTGCTGGATGATAAGCAACTCACTACCTTGAAAACTGGTAAATAAAAGTAAAAAATATGCATATACCCATATATACCCTTTTATATGTGAACTGCACCCCTGGATAACCAAATAGTAGGCTAGAAAATGTGTTTTTTAAAAAACATTCCAAAGTATAAATGGGAAAGAAGTGATGGAATTAAAATATCAAAATTTTGAAATATTTAATGGATTAATGAATTTAGATATTGGGCTTCAAGGGCTGCTAACATTACAAAATGAGACAACCAGCATTTATATGCCTCTTAATCAAAAATCTCAATCTCACTTTAGCATTGCCAAAGAATTTTAAATCTAGCCTAATGAGACTGTATTCAGTTGCCAATTCACAAGAAATACATAAGACAGAGGGACATGTAAACATGCACCATAAATATATTAACATCAATATTTGGGCTGTGGGAAAGTGCAGGTCTAATGCCCCAAGTTAATAAAAAAAAACATAAATAGTAAGGAAAATGAAAATATAAAGTAAGAATATACTGTTTAAAAGAGACTTAGAAGGCATAAATATTTTTTAATTAGCAAGATTAGATAATTGTGTTGATACACTTGAATGATGAAAAGCAATACAAGGAAGTCATTACTAGATGTTAGTTGTTACAGTGATTACTCTGAAAGGTGCAGTTGAATTGGGAACAGGAAGGGGCTAATGGGCTGACTGGCAAAGTCCAATTTTTTGAACTGAGTTGAGGTTACAGTTCATCTTATAATAACTCATTAAGCTCTAAATTTGCTTTGTTCATCTTCTCTATGTGTCTTATTCTCTTGTATAAATATATATTTAAAAATATATTGCTTGTGAGTAGTTGTAAAATAAAGGAAAAAGGAAAGGACATGGAGAGTGCAAAGGGGCATAATAATACTTGTTGACAACTAAGGAAAATGTGAACACAAAGAAAAACACCTAGAAAAATCCTATGAATCCAACAAAGAACACACACCCAGCATAAAAACACGCTTTTCACATGCTGGGCCAATAATACACTAAATATTTAAGGACATATTAGAAAAATAGCATTTAAGTCAATTCATAATTACAAAGAAATATTTTTGTCTCCATTTACCTATTTGATAAGCTAGTATATTAGTCAGGATAAGCTAAGTTACTCTACAGTAACAAACACCACAAAAATGGCTGATCAATGGCTGAAAGCAGAAAAAAATTTACATTTTGCTAATGTTACATGTCCATTATAAATTAGCCAGAATCTCTGCTCAACAGTGTCATTATCCTTACTCTTGGATCCAGACTAGCAGAGGAGATACTATCTGGAACAGTGATAATCATTATGATAGAGCTAAAAGAGACCATGATAGAACACATACTAGCTCATGAACTTCTGCCTGGAAATGACACTTAGCACTTCTGATCTTATTTCATTGGCCAAACCAAGTAATATGCCCTCATCTGACTTTAAGTGGGTGGTAAAGTAAAATCTTTTCATGTGTCTGGAAGGAGACAGAGTCATAATAATTATGAATATCCTTAATTGACCTCCATATCTATTCCCTCTTAATTATTCCTATGCACTTTATGATACAAAACAATGATGTGCCAGCAAAATTCTTTAATACAAACTAAGATTTTTACCTAAGAGAACTTAACAATTGAAGAAGGAGGAATAAGTATTAATGATTGTCAAGTAAATGACATGAATAGAACTTTATACCATCTTGTAAATTTCTAGAAATTTTTACCCAGAATTTTTATCACTTTCCCAGAAATATGCTGGCTCATCTAGTTAGTTTTTGTAGAAATAATAAAGATAAAGAGAACTCATAAGTGAAAAGGACTGATGCAGATTTCTTTATATTGGATAGTGACTATCTCGAAGGCATAAAAATATGTCATGAGTTTAGCAATCTGAATTCCTACAATTTCTATTTGATTTTATTATCTTCCCAATGACATTTGGTTCACCTTCAGAAGAACGGTAAAGGAAAAGGTAATTCACTTTTGAATTCCTAGTATGTGTTAGACTTGCAATTTATGCTATTTATAATTTAACTCTTCTCTCAAGTTTTCAGGATGGACAAGATTATTCACATCTTATAGATAATAGAATTAAGGTAAAAGGAACCAAGTAGCTTGCCCAAAGTCAGTTCCACAGCTTGTAAGTGGTAGAGTGAGAAGTAAACTCAATTGGTCTGACTTGAAAGTCTGTGTTTTTTCCACACTCATGTGGAGGCATAAATAGAATTTAGAAGTAAAAGAGGTGTTAAATCTCATGTGGTTGACTTCTTTGTTATATAGAAACAAGGACCCAGAGAGGGATATTTAAACTACTCCACAATGATTAATTTTATTAAATTAAAAAAATGAAATAGTTTAAACATTCAGCTTCATTCCAGTCTCAGTATGGAATGGTGACATGCTACTCTAAAATGCCATGTGAAGAATGAGACTTCCAGGAGTTGAAATCAGAAAGATGACACTAGGCCTCGGGGTACATAGCAAAATCGATAAAAAAACATTATTTCTACCAAGAGTTAGAAATCATTCAATATTCAAAATTTACCTTTTGCAAATCTCCTAGGGAAAAATTGTAAGATGTTTATTCATTAAAATAATGTTCCACACCATAATGAGTTTGAAAATCTCCTGATGTACAGACTTTTGGTTCTTGAATATGTTGGTTTTTTTACTCACATATATGGCTAAGATGAAGAGATTCTTTATTACTTGATGGAGCATTTACAATAGTACATATTAGGAACTGCAGGATTGAGATGGGCTCTTTTTTCATTCCAGTAAACTAAATTCTTATTCGTAGCAGTTTGAATGTTTATTCATGTATTCACTTAACTATATATTAAAATCTACCTATGTGCAATGCAATCACAATGCAGAGACATACTCAAACTGTTATAAAATAGTGTGATAAGAACTATGAGAGAATATGCACGAGGTTCAGTGGTATCTTAGAGAAGAAAATTCTGCATAAGAATGTGGTAGAGGAAGATTTCAGAAAGGAATTGATTTCTTGAAGGATAGAAGGAATTTGCCAGAGGCACAAGGGTGAGGTGTTAGGGACAGAGGAAGATGGAGGAAAAGAAATATGGACTTATCAGATTAAGGGAAATGTTTCTAGAAAGCAAACTTGGAGAATTCCATTTCTAACTATAAGAGAGTAACTATTACCAGACTAGCCCTCCTGCTGTAAATAAGCATACGACTTGATAATTGTATGAGTCAACTGCTTTTAGGTTTTGGACAACAGAACAAGACTGTAGTCTGTAAGAGAAGTGAACTGCATGAGATCAGGCAGGTATTCCAGCTGTCTGTTAGGGGACAAGTTTCTGACTGTGGTGCAGCAAGCTGGATCCAATTAAAATGTGGTGGTCCTTCTGAGCTGAGAAGGTGTGGAATCAATTTTGGAGCATTCAACATGGTTAGAATCTGTGGGATAATGTACAAGAAAAGAGGGAACTATTCGGTGGGGAGAAGACAGGCAGATATCTGTGTGGTTCCCCCCAATAGCATCTGGCTAATGTATAGGTTGCACATGCACTGGGAGAGAATACCTGAGATCTCACAGAAAATGATTGCTACAGGACTGAGAGTAAGAAGGAGAGAGTAGAGGTCTAGCTATCCTGGTGGGCACTGGAGTTACAGTTACTCTAGAATAGAGAAATCTTATTAATATTTCCTTAACATTCTGGTAATCATGAAGGGCTTCACTTTATGAGTAAGACCATGTCCTAAAGTAGGGCCTATACTCAATTTATACAAATACTGAAACTAACCTGTGGTTAGATCCACAGAGGGGGGCATGTGCAGGTTTAGTCCTACCAAACAAGAGGGGCTTTGGAAACACAATCAATTTGTTTGTAAGGAAATGTAAGATCAAACCTACACAAGTTCAAGGGTGATCAGCCAGTGATTACACTGCCTGCTAGAATAAAAATATCACCTTCAGAAAATGATATCAGAATCTATAATATGTACAATGTATTATCTACAATGTTCAATATATAATAAAAAATTTAGACATGCAAAGGTAATAGAAAATGAACATAGAACATAAAACCTAGTCAAGAAAAAGTGTAGCCAGTATAAACTGACCCCAAGATGACCAACATGTTGGATTAATCAAAATTTTAAAGCAGCTAGGATAAATATATTTAAAGATTTAGAGAAAAATGATCTGTTCAAAGATATGGAATGAAAACAGACAAGTGTAAAATATAAAGAAGAACATAATGGAAATTCTAAAAACAAAAAGAACAGTAAACACAAATTTAAAAAGTCACTGCATGGGCTTAAGAATAGATTGGAGATGGCTGAACAAAAGTCAGTCAACTTAAATTAAATCAATAGATATTTTCCAATCTGAAGAACAGAAGAAAAAAATTGAAGGAAATTAGAGCTTCATGGGCATGTGGGGCAATATAAAATCATCTAGCATGCATTATTAGAATCCAAGAAGTGAGTCAGAATAAGGGAGAAAGAATATTTGAAGATATAATGGCTGAAAATGTCCTAAATTTGGTGAAAAATATCAACTTATCTATCCAAGATGATCAGAGAATCTTTGGATTTCTTTAGGATAAATACAAAGAAAACTACACTGTGGCATATCAGGTAAAACTACTGAAAATCAAAGATAAAGCAATAATCTTGAAAACTTCCAAAAGAGGAAAGGAGACAGCCATTACATTGAGGAGAACAGTGATATAACTGATGGACAACATCTCATGAGATAAAAGGCAATAAGAAAATAATGGGATGACATTTTAGAGTGCTGAAAGTACAAAAGTAATTAATAGTACAACTAAGAAAAATCTGTATGGATATTGAATATGTGATCAATAGTATTGACCAACTTGCCCAAATTGATATTTTTAGAGCAAATACTACATACAATAACTAAAGAAGAAATATTATTTTCAAGGAAACATAGACCATGCACCAAATTAGCATGTTAGTCTATTAAAAAGGGTCACAATAAATGTCACAAGATTGAAATCTTACAAAATAAATTCTCTGAACAAAATGGGATTAAATTTAAATCTATCAGTTTAAGATACATAGAAAATCTCTGCACATTCGGAAATTAAATAACATGAGTCATCAGTTGATCAAAGGGCAAATCATATAGGAGACTGAATTGCATTATAACAGAAGCCTGATATATCAACATTTGAATGATGCATTTTAAACCTTGCTTACAAACAAAATATTACTTTCAATGTCTGCGTTAGAGAATAATTTCCTGTCAATAAATTTGGGCTGCTGTAACAAAATACCACAGATTGAGTGGCTTATAAACAACAGAAAATTATTTCTCACAATTCTGGATGCTGGAAATCTGAGATCAGGTTGCCAGCATGGTCAGGTTCTGGTGAGAGCTCTCTTCTGGTCTGCAGATTACCGAATTCTTGTTTTATCCCCCAAGGTGAAAAGAGAGCATGCTAGCCCTCTGGCCTCTTCTTATAAGGGCACAGATCCCATTAACAGGGGCTCCACTCTCATAACTTAATTACCTCCCGAAGGCCCAGTTTCCAAATACCATCACATTGGGGATTAGATTTCAAAAAAATGAATTTGGGGGGAGTGGGGGATACAAACACAGTCTATAACATTAATCCACTTTTTTTTTTAGCTCTTTATTTGAGTATAATTGCTTTACACTGTTGTGCCAGTTTCTGCTGTACAACAAAGTGAATCAGCTGTATTTATACATATATCCCCATATCCCCTTCCTCCCACAGGTCCTTCCCACCCTCCCTATCCCACCCTTCTAAGTCATTACCAATCATTGAGTTGATCTCCCTGTGTCAGAAGGCTTATACTAACTGATTTCAAGAGGCTACTATAATAAAAATAGTGTGGTATCGGTGTCAAGGTGGAGCTATAAAAAATGGAACAGAATAGACTCTAAAAATAGACCCTCATATATAGCCAATTAATATCTACAAAGTTGTTAAGGTAATTCAATGGGAAAATAATATCCTTCTCAACAAATGCTACTGGAGCAACTGGGTATCTCTATGAAAAAAATAAACATCAATCCTTTATATCATTTACAACAATATCTCATAGTTCTAAATGCATTATAATACTTCTTAAGAAAATAGATGAAAATCTTCATGATCTTGGATTAGCCACATATTTCTTATATAGGACACACACATAACTAACCTCCCAAAATAATAATTTGTGCTTGATCAAAAATAAAACTTTCTGCTACTCAAAAAGCTACTTAAAAATCCAAAAACAAACCAGGGCTTGCAAAGAAATAGTTGCAATACATACATATGACAAAGAACTTGTATCTAGTCTATACAAAGAACTCTTAATAAACTCACCAAACTCAATAATAATATGACAAATGATCCATTAAGTGGGCCAAATATTTGGGCCTTTACAATATAATATATATATAAATGGCTAATAAGTACATTGAAAATGCTTCACAACTACAGTGACCTATCACTAAAGTACTAGAATAGCTAAAATTTAAAAGAACAATATATGTAATGACAGTGAGGATGCAGAGTAAAGTGCACTCTCACTTATGGCTGATGGGAGAGTAAAATAATACAATCATTTTAGAAAACACTAGGCCAGTTTCTTATAAATTTAAATACAAAGTTCAGATATGATCAGTAATTCCATTCCTCTGTATTTTATTAATAGAAATGAAAGCAAGTAGATTTATATATAAAATGCTCATACCGGCCGCTCCCACTGCGCACGCGTCCTCCCGTCCCCCCCCCGCGCGGCCGCCCGTCCTCCCTCGGCGGCATCCGCGGCGCGACCACAGCGCGCGGGGCGAGCCAGCGAGAGGGCGCACGGCGTGCCTGCTGCCCGCTGCCCGCTGCCCGCTGCCTGCTGCCTGCAGCCTCGGCCGGCCGGCGAGCCAGTGCGCGTGCGCGGCGGCGGCCTCCGCGGCGACCGGAGAAGACGCGCAGGCGGGCGGGCGAGCCAGCGAGCGAGCGGGGCGCGAGGCGAGGCCGGGCTCAGCGACATGGGCGACCGCGAGCAGCTGCTGCAGTGGGCGCGGCTGGCCGAGCAGGCGGAGCGCTACGACGACATGGCCTCCGCCATGAAGGCGGTGACCGAGCTCAACGAACCTCTCTCCAATGAAGACCGAAACCTCCTCTCCGTGGCCTACAAGAACGTGGTCGGTGCCCGGCGGTCTTCCTGGAGGGTCATCAGCAGCATCGAGCAGAAAACCATGGCGGATGGGAATGAGAAGAAGCTGGAGAAGGTTAAGGCTTACCGGGAGAAGATCGAGAAGGAGCTGGAAACCGTGTGCAACGATGTGCTGGCCCTGCTGGACAAGTTCCTCATCAAGAACTGCAATGACTTCCAGTACGAGAGCAAGGTCTTCTACCTGAAGATGAAGGGCGACTACTACCGCTACCTGGCAGAGGTGGCTTCCGGCGAGAAGAAAAACAGTGTGGTCGAAGCTTCAGAGGCGGCCTACAAGGAAGCCTTTGAAATCAGCAAGGAGCACATGCAGCCGACACACCCCATCTGGCTTGGTCTGGCCCTCAACTTCTCTGTGTTCTACTACGAGATCCAGAACGCGCCTGAGCAGGCCTGCCTCTTAGCCAAGCAAGCCTTCGACGACGCCATAGCCGAGCTGGACACACTAAACGAGGATTCCTACAAGGACTCCACGCTCATCATGCAGCTGCTGCGAGACAACCTCACCCTCTGGACGAGCGACCAGCAGGACGAGGAAGCCGGAGAAGGCAACTGAGCGCCTCGGCCCGCCCCCGCCCCGTCACCACCGGCCCATCCTCGCCAGTCACTTAAGTATCTAGTGCTAAATCTATCTGTGTGGCAGCACAGCCCCTCAGATCTGCTCTCCGCCCCCAGGAAGCAGTTCCAGATTAATTCATGGGCATTGCTGGACTGATGGTTGCTGTGAGCCCACGGGAGCTCCCTTTGTGAATTGTGCAGACAGGTGCATTCTGAAGGAGGCATTTTCCTATGCCTGCCGATCTAGGTGAAGTGCAGGCAGAAGCCATGGCGAAGTTAGAAAGAAGAATTAGCCACACAGGCTACAGTTGGTATTTAAATGGTCCACTTAAAACCAGCTGCTAGTGTTTTGTTAAAGCAGTACATCTGTGCATGCAAAAGTGAATTCACCCCTCCCACCTCTTAGCTAATGGAAAACTGTTAAGGGAAGCCGAGACGAGAGACCACTTGCTCCTTTCCATCAGTTTAGTAATAAACTTTAACGTGAGGTTTCAGTAGCGCCTTGTTTGCCTCTTTAAATTATGACGTGCACAAACCTTCTTTTCAATGCAATGCATCTAAAGTTTTGATACCTGTAACTTTTTTTTTTTCCTTTTGGTTGCGATTGTTTAAGAATCATGGATTTATTTTTTGTAACTCTTTGGCTATCGTCCTTGTGTATCCTGACCGCG
The DNA here is from genome assembly GCF_030028045.1 of Hippopotamus amphibius kiboko. Lineage (NCBI taxonomy): Eukaryota > Metazoa > Chordata > Mammalia > Artiodactyla > Hippopotamidae > Hippopotamus > Hippopotamus amphibius. The sequence goes on along the minus strand of NC_080203.1, from coordinate 61,207,441 downwards.
CCATGTGTGTCAGCCCATGTCAGTGAAGGTGGGTAATTATGAAATACCAGACTTCTAAATTAAATGTTTTGGAATTCAGTGGGTAAATAAATGCTGCTTTGGGGATATTAAAATAAAATAAAATAAAATAAAATGCTCATAGTTGCTTTATTCATAATGGTTCCAAAGCGAAATCAACCTAAATGTCCATTAAAAATTGAATGGGTTAGTAATTTGTGGTATATTTGTACAATGGAATACCACTTAGCAATAAAAATGAAAAACTACTGATATATGCAGAAACAAGGGTGGCTCTCAAAACCTTATGTTATACAAAAGAAGCAAGGCAAAATAGTATTTACTATATGATTTCATTTATATGAAGTCCTAATATATACAAAGCTAATCCTAGGGATATAAATCAAAACAGTGTTTCCTGAGGCAGATTTTGGGAGACTTCACTGGGAGGAAACATAAGAGAAACTTTTTGAGTTTCTTGTTTGGGTTCACAGTTATATGTGTGGTACACATTTACAAAAATTCATTTTACATATAGTATACACATGTTCATTATATTTTATACAAATTATACTATAATAAAAATGATTATAAAAACAATGGCTACTACACAAATATTTGAATGGCAAACTAACTAACTAACAATACCAAATGCTAGTAAGGATGTGGAAGAGAAACTCTTATTTATTGCTGGTGGGAATTCAAAATGATACACTCACTGTGGAAGACAGTTTGGATGTTTCTTATGACCTTAATTTATATGCTTACCATGACACCCAACATCTTAGTCCATTTAGACTGCTATAAGAAAATACCATATATAACCAAAATATCATAAACACAAGACATTTATTTCTTACAGTTCTAGAGGCTGGGAAGACCAAGATGAAGATGCTGAGAGATTCTGTGACTGGGGAGGGCCCACTTCCTGGTTCATAGATGGTCATAGTTCCACTGTGTCCTCACATGGCAGAAGGGGTGAGGAAGATCACTGAGATCTCTTTTATAAAGGTGCTAACCCCATTTGTAAGGACTCCACCCTCATGACCTGATCATCTCCCAAAGACCCTATCTCCTAATACTATCATACTGGGGGTTAAGCTTCAACATATGATTTTGTGGGGGATCCAAATATTTAACTAGCACAATGTTTTCACTGGATACTGTAAGGCTAAAGACAAAAGGAACAGTACATAAACACTGTTTTCTATAATAGTTATTAAATTTGTGTCTTACAAGATATGAGTTAGCAATTCTGAAACAACATTACTTGTATATTAGGCTTGAAAGAGTAAGTAAACACTTTCTAAATAATGGGAGTTTCTTACTGTCAGAGAAATTATAAATAAGCAAGGGGGAAATGCTAAAACAAATCCAGTGGTACTGAATTAGTATTAGGCATATTGATAAAAATTCATGATTATTTTCGTGATGGCTAGATATAGAAATACATATAGATATGTGGGAATATATATGTGGCTATATCATACATACATGTTTTCCTAGTTTTGCTAGGTGAGATGGCCTAGACTAAATGATTCCTCAGTGGCAATAAGTACACCTAGCACCGATATCTTGGTTTCTAATATTTTCCAGTAAAAAGACACAGGGATCTGTGAAGAAATATCTGATTAAGGGCTAGGATAGGAAAAATACAAAGATGGTTCTGAAGAATCCTATATTGCTAGAAAAAAAAGGAAGTGCTAGAAAGAAAGGAAAGAAGGAAGGGAGGGAGGGATGAAGGGAGAACAGAAGGAAGGGAAAGGAAGGATGAATGAAGGAACAAGAGGGAGGGAAGGAAGGAGGGAGGATGGAAGGGAAGAAATCAGGGAGGGAGGGAAGAAATATGAAAATATGGCATATCAAATATCCTTAAGAGCCCCAACTAGAAGAGCCCTTAATGAGCTTGCCTGGAAGAATTCATACATTATAGTAAATAATAATATTATTGGACTTTAAAGAATAAATATCCCTGAGTTCAAAATGAAATAAAGTATTAAATAAATAAATGGGAGTGAGAGAAATCTTCATTAAAGAAGAATTCAAAATAATAAATGTAGAAAGAATGAAGGAAATAGAAAATCATCATTAGAACGCTACAATAATAACTACTACAGGAAATATCCATGAATGAATTAAAAAAATTAATGTTGGAGATATTTTAAGGAAAAAAGGGACATTTGCATAGTCTCAAAGTATTTTCCCCAAAATATTACAAAAAAATACTGGGTAGTTTTAACATATATTCCTAAAACCTTTGATACTCTTCTCTGCAGGAGATAGAGTTTAATTCCCTTCCTTTTGAGGATGAGGTGGACTTAATGACTCATATCAAATAAACAAGTTACAAAAAGGAAAAATAGTAAATTTTAAAGTGGAGAAAACTGGGAAATACTACCTTAAACAAGGATTAAGTTTAACATTGCAAATGATAAATCGCGTTACTATCATGTACCCCTGATGTGAGGCACTGATAAGGCACATCACGTCTGTGATATTCTTCCTAATAATCCATAGTGTCATTATTATCAGGAGAAAACATCAGATGAACCCAAATAAGAGGAATTCTATGAAATAACCGACTGGTACTTTTAAGAAAATGGAAAACAAGGTAGGACTGCAAAACTATCAAGAGGAATCTAAATAACTAAATGCAATGTGTATAGTGGATTAAATCCGGAAAAGAAATAAAGGGCTTCATTGGAAAACCTGGTGAAATCTACTTTAGCCTGTAGTTTAGTTAATAGTATTGTGCAAATAATAATTTCTTACTTCTGACAAATGTACTATGGTTTTGTAAGGTGTTAACATTGGGAGAAGCTGAGTGAAGGGTAAAAGGGGATCCTTTGTGCTATTTTTTCAATTCTTCTTTAAATCTAAAATGATTTTAAATTAATGAAAAAAAATCTGTTACTGGAGTTGTATAAACAAAGACATTGAAAATGGGGGTGAGGAAGAGCATACAGATTAAAAAGAAACTCCAGGGGTTGAATTGGATATGGTTGATTACATGGGAGATGGGATGGGATAGAGCTAAAACCATGAAATAAAGATGATTCCCAGGATTCTGAATTGGTTAGATGATTGTACAATTGACTGAAAAAATGAATATTTTGGTTTTGGGTGACACTGAATTGAATTGTATTCATGCTAATTCTTAAAGCCTTAGCAGCACTAAATAGAGAAGACTACTAAGCAGACAGATTTATGAAGCTAGAGTTAAGAATAGCAGTCTGGATGGGAGATAATGATTTTTAAGTTTTGTGTATAAAACTTTAGAATTAGATGAGATTGCTCACTGTGTTTTGGTAACACATTTCTTGGAGTGTAGACCATATGTCTTATATTATGCTTTCCTTTAAAAATCCTTAATGAAAACTCATCAAGTAATCTTGAAACCAAAATTAAAATTTGTGGATACCATGCTTTGCATTCCCACTTTGTGAACAATCTCCAATTGGCTTCCTTTAGAGTCATAACTGTGGGCTGGTTTGGAGGATTAATGGATGAATGATTGAAAGGCATGAATTTTTAGACTGTGAATTTTCTTCTAGACTGAATTATTTTCTCTAGATATAGGGAACAACACTTAAATTGTCTTTGTTTTTGATATCCTAGGGATAAATTTTAGAAGGCAAATCCAGTGACATTTTCCAGACCATTAATTTGAAACTCACACTGGAGTCAGGTGGAAAAACAAAGTGAATTTTTTACAAGAATTTCTTTATTGATGTTTTAAATATATTTTTTAAATTTTAAATGAATATAGGCTAGATAATTATGTGTAATGGAACTCATCCCAGAATTGTTGATTTTTCCACAGAATCTCAGTTGATGTTTATTTATTTTTTAATTGAAGTGTAGTTCTTTTGCAATATTATTTTAGTTTCAGATGTACAGCATTGTGATTCAGTATTTTTATAGACTGTACTGTATTAAAAGTTCTTACAAAATAATGACTACAATTCCCTGTGCTATACAATGTATCCTTGTTGCTTATCTATTTTTTACACAGTAGTATATATCTATTAATCCCATACCCTAATTTGCCACTCCCCCCTTCTGTTCCCTTTCATAACCACTAGCATGTTTTCTATATCTGTGAGTCTGTTTTGCATATATCAATACATTTGTTTGTATTTTTTAGATTGCTCATATAAGTGATATCAGGCAGTATTCATTTTTATCTGTCTGACTTACTTCATTAAGCATAATATTCTACAGGTCTATCCACATTGCTGCAAATTTCAGAATTTCATTCCTTTTTATGGCTGCATAACATTCCATTGTGTATGTGTGTGTGTGTGTGTGTATATATATATATATGTCTCACATTTTCTTTATTTGTTCTCTGATGCACAGTTGGGTTGCTTCAGAATCTTGACTATTGTAAACAGTGCTGCTATGAACATTGAGGTGCATGTATATTTTCAAATTACTGTTTTGTTTTTCCTTTAAGTTATCTACCCAGGAGTGGAATTGCTGGATCATGTTCTATTCTTAGTTTTTTGAGGAACCTCCACACTGTTTTCCATAGTGGCTGGACCAATTTACATTCCCACCAACAGTGCAGGAGGGTTCCCTTTTTTCCACATCCTCTCCAAAATTTGATATTTGTGGTCTTTTTGATGATAGGCATTCTGACAGGTGTGAGTTGATATCTTATTGTGGTTTTGATTTGCACTTCTCTAATAATTAGTGATATTGAGCATCTTTTCATGTGCCTCTTGGCCATCTCTATGTCTCTTTGGAAAAACATCTATTCAGGTCTTCAACTCAGTTTTTAATTGGGTTGTTTGCTTTTTTTTCATATTGAGTTGTATGAGCTATTTATATATATTGGATATTAACACTTTGTCAGTCATATCATTTGCAAATATTTTCTTCCATTCTTTAAATAGTTTTTTTTTTTCATTTTACTGATTATTTCCTTTGCTGTGCATAAGTTTTTGAGTTTAACTAAGTCCCACTTTGTTTATTTTTGCTTTTATTTCTTTTGCCTTAGGGAACAGAGCCAGAAAAAAATATTGCTACAATTTATGTCAAAGAGGATTCTGCCTATGTTTTCCTCAAGAAGTTTTATAGTATCTGGTCTTACATTTAGGTCTTTAATCCATTTTGAGTTTATTTCTGTATATGGTGTTAGAGAATATTCTAATTTCATTCTTTTACACATAGCTGTCCAGTTTTCCCAGCACCAGTTATTGAAGAGACTGTCTTTTCTCCAATGTATATTATTGCCTTCTTTGTCATAGATTAATTGACTATAAGTGCATTGGTTTATTTCTGGGCTTTATATCCTGTTTCATTGATCTATGTGTTTGTTTTTGTTCTAGTACCATGCTGTTTTGATTATTGTAGCTTTGAAGTATAGTTTTAAGTCAGGAAGAGTGATACCTCCAGCTTTGCTCTTTTTCTCAAGATTGCTTTGACTGTAAGATACTGATGAAAGAAATCAAAGATGACACAAACAGATGGAGAGATGTGCCATGTTCTTGGAAGAATCAATATTGTGAAAATGACTATACTTCTCAATGCAATCTATGGATTCAATGCAATCCCTATCAAATTATCAATGGCATTTTTCATAGAATTAGAACAAAAAACTTTAGAATTTTTATGGAAACACAAAAGACCCTGAGTAGCCAAAGCAATCTGGAGAAGAAAAAAAAATGGAGCTGGAGGAATGAGGCTCTCTGACTTCAGATTATACTACAAAGATACAGTAATCAAGACAGTATGGTACTGGCACAAAAACAGAAATATAGATCAATGGAACACAATAGAGAGCACAGAGAGAAACCCGTGAACTTATGGACACCTTATCTATGACAAAGGAAGCAAGAATATGAAAAGACAGTCTCTTCAATAAGTGGTGTTGGGAAAACTGAACAACTACATGTAAAAGAATGAAATTAGAACATTCCCTAACACCATACACAAAAATAAACTCTAGATGGATTAAGTACATAAATGTAAGGCCAGAAACTATAAAACTCTTGGAGGAAAACATAGGCACAACACTCTGACATAAATCACAGCAAGATCTTTTTTGACCCATCTACTTGAGTAATGAAAATAAAACCAATAATAAACAAATGGGACCTAATTAAACTCAAAAGTTTTTGCACAGCAAAGGAAATCATAAAGAAGATGAAAAGACAACCCTCAGAATGTGAGAAATATTTGCAAATGAAGCAACTGACAAAAGATTAATCTCCAAAATATAAAAAGAGCTCATGCAACTCAATATCAAAAAACAAAACAAAACAAAACAAAACAACAACCCAATCAAAAAATGGTCAGAAGAACTAAATAGACATTTCTGCAATGAGTACATACAGATGGCCAAGAGGCACATGAAAAGATGCTCAACATCACTAATTATTAGAGAAATGCAAATCAAAATAACAAGGTATCACCTCACACCAGTCAGAATGGCCATCATCAAAAAATCTAGAAACAATAAATGCTGGAGAGGGTGTAGAGGAAAGGGAACACTCTAATACTTTTGGTGGGAATGTTAGTTAATATAGCCACTAAGGAGAACATTATGGAGGTTCTTTACAAAACTAAAAGTGGAACTACCATGTGACCCAGCAATCCCACTACTGGGCATACACCCTGAGAACACCACAATTTAAAAATATATATGTACCTCAGTGTTCATTGCAGCACTATTTACAATAGCCAGGACATGGAAGCAACTTAAGTGCCCATCACCAGAGGAATGGATAAAGAAAATGTGGCACATATATACAGTGGAATATTACTCAGCCATAAAAAGGAACAAAACTGTGTCATTTGCAGAGATGTGGATGGACCTAGAGACTGCCATGCAGAGTGAAGTAAGTCAGAAAGAGAAAAAATAGCATATATTAATGCATATATGTGGAATCTAGATAAATGGTATAGATGGTCTTATTTGCAAAGCAGAAATAGACATACAGAGGTGGAGAACAAATGTATGGACACCTAGGTGGGTGGTGAATTGGGAGATTGGGATTGACATGTACACATTACTATGTATAAAATAGATAACTAATGAGAACCTACTGTATAGCACAGGGAACTCTACTCGGTGGTCTGTGGTGACATAAATGGGAAGGAAATCCAAGAAAGAGGGGATGATTCACTTTACTGTATATCAGAAACTGACACATCAGTGTAAAACATCTACACTCCAAGCAACTATGACCCTGAATTGTCAAAGTGATTTTGGGGTTCCAAATAAATTTAAAGACTATTTCTTATATACCTGTGATAAATATCATGAGTATTTTGATGGGAATTGAATTAAATCCATAGATTTCTTTGGATAGCATGGCCATTTTTAGCAGTATTAATTCTTTCTATACAGGAGCATGGAATACCTTTCCATTTCTTTGTATCATCTTCAGTTTTCTTTATCAATGTTTTATAGTTTTCAGAGTAAGCTAGATTAAATTGCACACATTCACATTTTAATGTGGCATGAAATATTTAAAAGTTCCTTGAAAATACATGTAATAATTTTCTCAAAAGCATCCACAATTAGAAAATATGACTTTTCTCTGCAGTCTTATATCCCTTTTAGCAAATTCTTATTTTCCCTTTTCACCTGAGCTGTGATCATTGGTATTCTTGCTTTTAAATGAAAGTGTCAGTAATTGAAATCAGCAGGTATAGTCTGCTTGATAATTTGAAAAGTGACCTGCTAATTGTTTGCTACATAAACAGAAGGAGAGGAAAGTTGTACACTCAGCTCTTTGAGAAAATGTGAATACATACTTTAAATTGTAAACTTCAATTTTGCTATCTGTACTTAGAGTGGATTTCCTTTGTAATCCTGAATGGTCATCACAGCTTTTATTCCTTAATAAAGTAAATTCATCAGCAAATGTTACCTAAATAGAAAATACTATTTTGTGTTAAAATAATCTGTAACTTCTCCTTTACTGTCTTAAGTAAATGTTTTTTTCTGATTCATTCAAATTAGCTTCAGAATGCCTTAATTGCCTTTGCACAACTGCCATCTGCAAATCGTTTAGGTGCTTTATTTTGGTGTGTGATTTAAGATGGTTACCATTACTCTTAGTTTCCAAGGAAGAATAGATAATAAAAATTCATGTGCTGAAAGAATGATGTAATCTATTTTAACATTAGTACTTGCATTGAAACACGAGTAAAATTCATTAATTTATTCAGCAAACGTTTATTCAGCTTGAGTCAAATATTATGCTAGACCATGGGGATACACAGATGGATGAAGCCAGTTCATCCACTTGAAGAATTTACATGATGGCAGGAGATGGGGACATACAAACAAATAAACAAATAATTACAGATTGATAAGAGCTATGATAGATGAACATATTGTAGTACTTTAGAAACACAGAGGAAGGAAAAACCAATATGTTTCTTTTAACCACAGGGGATTCTACATATAAGCTGACAACTGAGAGATGATTAGGATCTCATCTATGTAGACAGGGGATACTGGGAAGAACCCATAAAGAGGAAGGCCATTCTAGGTAGAAAATAACATAGAGACATAGGGAGGAAAAACACATAGCAAGATCAAAATGGTTAAAGCTTAGGCTTGGACAATCAGTTTGTCCCTCCAAATTGTTATTATTGTGACCATAAGGTGTTATTACTATTATTGTTAATAGTAATTGTAGTAACATTGCTTACATTTATTGAGCACTATGCGACAGGCATTCTTCTAAGCATGTTTACTTGCATTAGCTCTTTAAACACTCAAAATAACACTTTTAAGCAGATTCTAAAGTTTATCACATTTTATGGATGAAGAAACTGAAGCGTCAAGATATAAGGAACAGGATCAAAGCCATTTAACTGGTAAATGGCAGGATTGAGATAGGAATTCAGACAGTTTGCATTTGAGTCATGCTGGGAACTATTGAACTATGCTTTCATTGTACAAATGTGACATGAAGAAAGATAAATAGAAATTATGATGATTGTAACTCACTGGTACTCATTTCAACTAGCTTGCAAAGCATGTCTTTCCATGATCTAACAATAAGTGTTTGGTGGTAATGTACTATACAGAATCATATTATACTGTGAACTCACTGAAGCAAGGGGCAGTGTATGCTTAATCACTATGTTCTTTGTTCTGTGCAACTTAAATATATATATATATATATATATATATATACATATATGTATATATATATACAATTTCACTGTCCTCAAAAAGTTGGTCTATACCCTGGTTGGTGAGACACAAAATAACTTAAAACTTAAATGTTGGATTGACTGTGAATGAATATACTAGGAGATAAAAGAAGTGAAAGATCAGTGGCTATTGTAATAGCTAGATAGGTTTTTTCCAGTTTATGGGTAGGACTGTGGAAATACATGAGAACAGATGAAAGAAGGCATTCTGTAGAGGAAAGGCACAAAAGTAAGCATTAGAATTCCATATGTGAGAGACAGAGGGGAACCTGACATTTTGGAATAGAGAGTGTATACTGGAAGAAAGTTAAATACTAAGTATTAAGTAGAAAGAACTTAGAACTAATGGTCTTAATAGCTTTGAGCATGGGACAATAAAGTATTCTTGTCATTGTGTGGGTGGTTATCATGATGAAAATGAGCTTTTCTTTTTCTGTAAAACACTATGCATTCTTGATTAAAATAGAGGGAAACTGGAGTCAGGAAGATTAGGAGGTATATTTGAAATACTTTCAAAGCAAGATTCCTTTATGTAGGTCCCTGGATCACCTGAATCAGAGCAACGAGAAGATCATTATGTGCAGATCAAAAGTACTCAAATCTACTGATTCTGAATCCCTTGAGTGAGATACAGAAATCACATCTGTAACAAGTACCTCCAGTAATCCTGATGTGGCAGCTGTTTATTCTGCTTTGAAGTTTCTAATATCATCAGCTCCTGGGTGTTTTGAAAGTTAATTTTGATAATTATCAATAATCACTCAGAGAACAGTCAGAGGGAGGGCAGAAAACAATCCAAGTGCATTGCTTCTCTTTCACATTACATTTAGGTGGCAGGTGATTTTACTTTTGTATTTGTATTCCCTACACATTGAATTGAAATTACCTATTTGTTTATAGTGTTTTAATTCCCCTCTTATTATGTCCCTTTTTATTTGGTCCACTAAGTGTTTCTCCAAATTAGTGTTTTGCTTTGCTTTAATTAAAATAATTATTTATCAACTGAATTTGGCACTTCTAGACACTACAGGAAAACAACCAAAACTCCATTACTGATATTTTGAGTAGTTATTCAATTCTATTGAGAAATGCCTTCTGTTGACCACTGTATTTTCTTTTCTAAAAAAAAAAAACCTTTTTTATATTAATTAATTAATTAACTTTTGGCCTTATTGGGTCTTCATTGCTGCATGTGGGGTTTCTCTAGTTGCAGCAATTGGGGGTTACTCTTTGATGTGGTGCACAGGCTTCTCATTACAGTGGCTTCTGTTGCTGTGGAGCATGGGCCCTAGGTGCATGGGCTTCAATACTTGTGGCATGTGGGCTCAATAGTTGTGGTTCACAGGCTCTAGAGCACAGGCTCAGTAGTTGTGGCACATGGGCTTAGTTGCTCCATGGCATGTGGGATCTTCCCAGAGCAGGGATCGACCCCATGTCCCCTGAATTGGAGGTGGATTCTTAACCACTGCACCACTAGGGAAACCTGACCACTGTATTTTCTGAATCTTGACTTTTTCAATGTTTTAATGGTCAGTTCCCAGATTAAATATCAGCTACACAAAGAAAAAAGTACAAAATGAAGGGTAAACAAAATTAGTGATTAATGGCAATGTAATTTTATAATTGCATACATTCATATGTAATACAGAAAACATGATTTTCAAATTTATCACTGTTAAAATACTGGCAAGTATCATAATGTTAATTTTCTGAGATAAATTATAGTAATTTGACTGTTGAAAGTCTTTTTCTTCAAAAGTGTATTTTATTACATTGTATTGTATTATAATCAGTTAACTCTTCAAAAATTAAAACTTGGTTTACCAACACTTATATTGGAAGATAAGGGGGATTTTTGCATGCTAGATATAAAGATTGATATCTAATGGGTTCTCTAATTCACCATAAATAATTATTTAAATATGATGATAAATAGTACTTTAAAACTTAGTTTTACTAGAACTTTATTTTAAAAGAATATTGAATCAATAATTAAAACTTCCAGGGGATCAAAAAAAGATGGTGGAGGAGTAAAACGTGGAGAGCACCTTCCTCCCCACAGATACATCAAGAATGCATCTACTGGTGGAAATATTCCTAGGGAACACCTTCTGAATGCTGGCAGAGAACCTCAGACCTCCAGAAAACTTCAAGGGGCTTGGTGACCTGGCCGGGGGTCAGACCTTGACCTCTGAGGTAGAAGAGCTGAGTCCAGAATGTTGGACCACCAGAGAACTCCCAACCCAATGGTATATTAACAAGAATGTACTCTCCCAGAGGTCTTATCCTCAACAGTAAGATCCAAATCCAACCAAAGGTGGGCAAGCTCCAGTGCTGGATACCTCAAGCCAAACAATTAGCAAGACAGGAACATAACCACACCCATTAGCAGACAGTCTATAGTCATACTAAGCCCACGGATACACCCAAATACACCAAAAGATATGGCCATGCACATCAGAAGGATAAAATCCAGCTCCACACACAAGAACACAGGCACCAGTCCCCCCCACCAAGAAGCCTACATGACCCACTGCACAAACCTCCACACTGGGGAGAGACAATGAGTTAAAAAGAACTATGACCCTGCAGCCTAAGGAAAGAAGACCCCAAACAGAGTAAGTTAAAGAAAATGAGAAAAAAGAGACATGCAACTGATGAAGGAACAAGGTAAAACCCCACAAGACCAGGCAAATGAAGGTGAGATAGACAGTGTATTTGAAAAATAATTCAGAATAATGATAGTGAAGATGATCCAAGATTTCAGAAATAGTATTGAGGCATGGATGGAGCAAATGAAAGAAATGTTTAAAAAGGAGCTGGAAGAAATAAAGAACAACAAAAAAGTGATGAACACAATAACTGAACTTAAAAATTCTCTAGAAGGAATGCAGATCAGAATAACTGAGACAGAAGATCAGATAAGTTACCTGGAAGATAGACTTGTCAAAATAACTGGCACAGAGCAGAATAAAGAAAAAAAGAATGAAAAGAATTGAGGACAGTCTCAGAGACCTCTGGGACAACATTAAATGTATCAACATTCAAATTACAGGGGTCCCAGAAGAAGAGAAAAAGAAAGGGTCTCAGAAAATATTTGCAGAGATTATAGTCGAAAACTTCCCTAACATGGAAAAGGAAATGGTAAATAAAGTGCAAGAAGTGCAGAAAGTCCCCCTTGGACTAAACCCAAGGAGAAACAGACCAAGGCACATATTAATCAAACCAAAAAAAAATTAAACACAAAGAAAAAATATTAAAAGCAACAAGAGAAAAGCAACAAAGAACATACAAGGCAAAACCCATAAGGATAACAGGTGATCTCGCTGCAGAAACCCTACTGGCCAGAAGGGAGTGGGAGGATATACTGAAAGTCTTGAAAGAGAAAAGCCTACACCCAAAAATACTCTACCCAGCAAGAATCTCATTCAGATTCAATGAAAACATCAAAAGCTTTACAAACAAGCAAAAATGAAGACAATTCACTACCACCAAACCAGCCTTACAACAATTGCTAAAGGAACTTCTCTAGGCAGGAAAAACAAGAGAAGGAAAAGATCTACAAAAACAAATCCCAAACAATTAAGAAAATGGTAATAGGAACACATGTGTCAATAATTACCTTAAATGTAAATGGTTTAAATGCTCTAAGCAAAAGACACAGGCTGGCTGAATGGATACAAAAACAAGAACCTTATATATGCTGTCTACATGAAAGCCACTTCAAACCTAGGGTGACATATACACTGCAAGTAAGGGGGTGGAAAAAGATATTCCATGCAAATGGAAGTCAAAAGAAATCTGGGGTAGCAATACACATATCATACAAATTAGACTTTAAAGTAAAGACTATTACAAGAGACAAGGAAGAATACTATATAATGATCAAGGGATCAATCCAGGAAGAAGATATAATATTTGTAAATATCTAAGCACCCAACATAGGAGAATCTCAATACATAAGGCAAATGCTAACAAGCATAAAAGGGGAAATCAACAGTAACACAATAATAGTAGGAGACTTTAACACCCCACTTATACCAATGGACAGATCATCCAAGTAGAAAATAAATAAGGAAACACAAATTCTAAATGACACATTAAACCATCTCAACATAACTAATAATTATAGGGCATTCAATCCAAAAACTACAGAATACACTTTCTTCTCAAGTGCACATGGCATATTCTCCAGGATAGATCACATCTTGGGTCAGAAATCAAGCCTTGGTAAATTCAAGAAAATTGAAATTGAATCAAGCATCTTCTCTGACCACAATGCCATGAGACTAGATATCAATTACAGGAAAAAAAAAAAACCTGTAAAAAATACAAACATATAGAGGCTAAACAATATGCTATTAAACAACCAAGAAACCACTGAAGAAATCAAAGAGGAAATCAAAAAATACCTAGAGAAAATTACAATGAAAACATGATAACCCAAATCCTATGGGACACAGCAAAAGTAGCTCTAAAAGGGAAGATCATTCCCATACAATCCTATCTCAAGAAACAAGAAACATTTCAAATAAACAACTTAATCTTATAATTAGAGAAAGAAGAAGAAGAACAACAACAACAACAAAAAACCCAAGTAAGCAGAAGGAAAGAAATCATAAAAATCAGAACAGAAATAAAGGAAAGAGAAATGAAGGCAACAATAGCAAAGAACGATAAAACTAAAAGCTGGTTCTTTGAGAAGATAAACAAAATTGATAAACCATTAGCCAGACTCATCAAGAAAAAAAGGGAGAAGATGCAAATCAACAGAATTAGAAATGAAAAAGGAGAAGTAACAACGATCACCACAGATATACAAATGATCATGACAGATTACTACAAGCAACATATGCCAATAAATTGGATAACCTGGAAGAAATGGATAAATTGTTAGAAAAGTACAATCTTTCAAGACAGGACCAGGAAGAAATAGAACATATGAACAGACCAATCACAAGCACTGAAATTGAGACTGTGATTAAAAATCACCGAACAAACAAAACTTCAGGGCCAGGTGGCTTCACGGGTGGATTCTATCAAACATTTAGAGAAGAGCTAACAACTATCCTCAAACTCTTCCAAAATATGGCAGAAAGAAGAGTACTCCCAAACTCGTTCTGCGAGGCCACCATCACCTCGATACCAAAACCAGGCAAAGATGTCACAAAAAAGAAAATTACAGGCCAATATCACTGATGAATATAGATGCAAAAATCCTAAACAAAATACTAGATAACAGAATCCAACAGCACATTAAAAAGAACATACACAATGATCAAGTGGTGTTTATCCCTGGAATTCAAGGATTCTTCATTACAAACAAGTCAGTCAATGTGATACATCATATTAACAAATTGAAGGATAAAAACCATATGATAATCTCAATGGATGTAGAAAAAGCTTTTGACAAAATTCAACACATTTATGATAAAAATTCTCCAGAATGTAGGCATAGAAGGAAGTTTCCTCAACATAATAAAAGCCATATATGAAAAACCAACAGACAACATCATTCACAATGGTTAAAAACTGAAAGCATTTCCTCTAAGAACAGGAACAAGACAGAGGTGCCCAGTCTCACCACTATTATTCAACATAGTTTTGGAAGTTTTAGCCACAGCAATCAGAGAAGAAAAAGAAATAAAAGGAATCCAAATTGGAAAGGAAGAAGTAAAAATGTCACTCTTTGCAGATGACATAATATTATACATAGAAAATGCTAAAGATTCTACCAGAAAACTGCTAACAATAATTGATGATTTTAGAAAGGTAGCAGGATAGAAAATTAATGCACAGAAATCTCTCGCATTCCTATACACTAACAATGAAAGATCAGAAAGGTTAATTAAGGAAACACTCCCATTTATCATTGCAACAAAAAGAAAAAATTACCTAGGAAAAATTCTGCCTAAAGAGGCAAAAGACCTATATGCAGAAAATGATAAGACACTGATGATAGAAATCAAAGATGATACAAACAGATGGAGGGACATATCATGTTCTTGGATTGGAAGAATCAACATTGTGAAAATGACTATAATACCCAAAGCCATTTACAGATTCAATTTAATTCCAATCAAATTACCAAAGGCATTTTGTACAGAACTCATAGGAGAAATTTTATGATTTGTATGGAAACACAGAAGTCCCCTAATAGCCAAAGCAATCTTGAGAAAGAATGACGGAGCTGGCAGAATAGGGCTCCCTGACTTCAAACTATACTACAAGGCTACAGTGATCAAGACAGTTTGGTACTGGCACAAAAAAAAAAAAAAAAAAAAAAAAAAAAAAGAAAAGAAAAAGAAAGAGATCAGTGGAACAAAATAGAGAGCCCTGAGAGAAACCCATGCACATATGGCCACCTTATCTTTGACAAAGGAGGCAATAATATACAATGGAAAAAGACATACTTTTTAATAAGTGATGCTGGGGAAATTGGATGGCTTTACATGTAAAAGAAAGCAATCAGAATATTTCCTAACACCAAACACAAAAATAAACTCCAAATGGATTAAAGGCCTACATGTAAGGCCAGACACTATAAAACTCATTGAGGAAAACATAGGCAGAACACTCTATGACAGAAAGCAAAGCAAGATCCTTTTTGACCCACCTCCTAGAATCATGGAAATAACATCAAGAATAAACAAATGGGACCCAATGAAACTTAAAAGCTTTTGCACAGTGAAAGAAACCATAAACAAGACAAGAAGACAGCCCGCAGAATGGGAGAAAAATTTGCCAGTGAAGCAATGGACAACGGATTAATCTCCATAATATACAAACAGCTCATGCAGCTTAATACCAAAAAAGCAAATAACCCAATCCACAAATGGGCAGAAGACCTAAATAGACATTTCTCCAAAGAAGAGATGCAGAGGGCCAACCATCACATGAAAAGATGCTCAACAGCACTAATTATTAGAGAAATGCAAGTGAAAGTCACAATGAGGTATCACCTCACACCAGTCAGAATGGCCATCATCAAAAAATCTAGAAACAATAAATGCTGGAGAGGGTATGGAGAAAAGGGAACTCTCCTACACTGTTAGTGGGAATGTAAATTGCTACAGCCACTATGGAAAACAGTATGGAGTTTCTTTAAAAAACTACAAATAGAACTATCATATGCCCCAGCAATCCCACTCCTGGGATTATACCCAGAGAAAACCATAATCCAAAAAGAAACATATACCACAATGTTCATTGCAGCCCTATTTACAATAGTCAGGAAGTGGAAGCAACCTATATGCCCATCAACAGATGAATGAATAAAGACTGCACATATATACAATGAAATATTACTCAGCCATATAAAGGAATGAAATTGAGCTATTTGTAGTGAGGTGAATGGACCTAGACACTGTCATACAGAGTGAAGTAAGCCAGAAAGAGTGAATTAAATGCAGTATGCTAACTCATATATATGGAATCTGAAAAAATGGTACAGATGAACCCCATGACAGGAGAAGAATAAAGATGCAGATGTAGAGTATGGACTTGAAGACATGGGGTGGGGGGGTGGAGGGGATGCTGGGACAAAGTGAGAGAGTAGCATTGACTTATCTACACTACCAAATGTAAAATAGATAACTAGTGGGAAGCTGCTGCATAACATAAGGATATCAACTTGATGATGAGTGAGGACTTAGAGGGGTGGGATAGGGAGGGTGGGAAGAAGTCACGGGAGGGAGGGTATATGGGGATATATGTATAAATACAGCTAATTCACTTTGCTTTACAGCAGAAACTGGCACAACATTGTAAAGCTGTTATATTCCAATAAAGAGCTGAAGAAAGAAAAAACACAAACTTCCTACCATTTTTTATTAAGTAAAATTTGGTTCTCACATAACTTTACGTAGTAAGAAGGGAAGTATTATTTTTTCCATTTGACCCATGAGGAAACAGACCAAAAAACGTTATTTGCCTAATGTAAGAGAACAAGTTAAGGAGTGTCTGTAAGTCAAACCAATGTTTCTTTGTTCTTAATATAATATTTTTGGAACTAAAACATGCTACCTTCAGTAAAATAGAGGATTTTATAGTAGCTTTGAATTTTAGTAAGTAGGGAGTTAAATCACTGAGTACTCCATTGACATAGTGAATATTAATATAGAATTAAAGATAAACCATAACAGAAACCTTGTCCATGTAAAACACAATGTAGCTAAGAAATAGTATGGGACTAAATAAATGCCCTGCGCACATGATACATCTCATACAATTTGAGAAATATTGACTAATTCCTTACCATGTATCAGGCATTGTATAATCAACTAGGAAAAATGAGGTAGATAAGAAATAGCCTTTACCCTTAAAATGCTCACAGTAGGAAGGGCAGATATTCAAACAGATATGTTATGATATGCTGTAATAAATGTAATCATAGAAGCAAGTACAAAAAAGAGGGACATACAGAGAGTGTGATGAACATTATTGGGATTAGCAAAGGTTTCTGGAGAGGTGATAACTTCTCAGCCAAATATTGAGGGACCAGTAGAAGTATTGCAATAAGAGACTAATTGGCTCTATGAGATAATTTTAGCTTATGAATTTTCACAAAAATTTTCCAAGATAAATGAAATGGAAATAGAATCATAGAAAATAATCACAGTTTCTCATCTTTAATTTTTCTACTATAGTTAACATCTCAGTTCTCCTGGCTGTGATATAGGTGACACTCATTTTGGAAAAAATAGAAGAAAGCCACAGGGTAATTTTGAGTTTGGGCCTAAGCTCAATCAACACTTAGGTCATGTTTCTACTAAGGATCCTATTTCATTGGACTTGGAAAGAATGACTTAAGAGGGCAAAGAAGTCTCAACTATATTGAATGTTCTGCATAAATTCAGGTCTTTTATTATCAGCATTCCAGTCACCAATAGTATAGTGGCTGGCAAATGTAAAGTATGTACTCAGACACAAACACACAGAAAAAATATGATTTTCTGCCTTCTTTAAAATTTTGGTAAACTTACAGTAGTGGATTTACAGTTTTTGAGGGTTAGAAACAGCAGGGTAGGTTAGTAACTGCTCACTTGTGGAAGACTATTTATTATTCATCTGACTAGTGGCACACACTTTGAATCCCAGCTTAGCCCTTGAAGGCATTGAATTTAGATATTGAATTCAAAAGCATCTTTATTTTTGAAACTCTTCTCTTGCTCATTAATAATCTCAAATTTCAACGAATTCTAAATAACTTACTCTTCTATGCTTGGCCAATTATATGCACTTCTATTCTCCCCAATATTGATTTAGACTTCATAACTCTCCAGAGAAAAAGCCTAAAGATTTCGACCACATTTGTTCATATTCCATAGGCTACTTGAGGGACAAAATGATTCCAGGACTATTCTGAGGATTCTGAGTAGTCTGAAGTTTCCAGTATCTGCTTCAGAAAGAAAAATGCTGAAAATCAGGTTATTTATACACTGTGGCTCAGGGCCACAGTGTTTTATCAGCAATCTTTGTGTTACTTATAAAAACAATTTCTACCTCTCAGTGGCTTTCAGTGAACTTGAGCAAATATAAATTTATGTTCAACTTTGAGTGAGTTTCTAGAGGAAGAAATAAAGTAAAACTATCATAAAAATGATAACCAATCTCTGGTATTAAAAATACTGACAGCAGTGAATTTTGAACTAGAGAATCTAAGAGTAAAGTTATGAAAAGATAATATGCCTTCTTAATCCTGAAAGGTCATCTGGCACTCAAAGTCATAAGCGCAGAAGGAAAAAAAAAAAAAAAAAAAACTTCTTGAAATAGCTACTTTTCATTTCCTTGTTGAACTTGTTCAATTTCATATTCTTCACCTGGCACCACAAGCCATTTCCTCAGACTTGAGGTCATTTTAATAGTTCATATGTTATACATTGTTATGGAACAAAGAACTGTGTTTGAGGCAGATTCTGACTTGTCATTGGCAAATAGGAAAGTATTGTATATAACACTTTTTGGTAATGATAATTTTGTTTAACTTATAAAAATTTGTGCTTTGCATTATCTCCTTTCTTTATAAATTTATTTATTTATTTATTTATTTATTTATTTATTTATTTATTTATTTTATTGGCTTGTTGGGTCTTTTTTTTTTTTTTTTTCTGGGCACGGACTTTCTTTTTAGTTGTGGTGAGTGGGGGCTACTCTTTGTTGTGGTATGTGGGCTCCTCATTGCCGTGGCTTCTCTTGTTGAAGAGCACAGGCTCTAGGCACATGGGCTTCAGTAGTTGCAGCACATGGGTTCAATAGTTGTGGCTCACAGGCTCTAAAGCTCAGGCTCAATAGTTGTTACACACAGGCTTAGTTGCTCCACAGCATGTGGGATCTTCCTGAAGCAGGAATCGAACCCATGCCCTTCCATTGGCAGGTGGATTGTTAACCACTGCACTACCTAGGAAGTCCCTGCACTATCTCCTTTTGATGTAAAAGTACTTTAACAAAAATTGAAAGAGGACACAATTCTGATTTTTTTAGCTTTGTTGGTTATGCTAGCTAAATTAGATTAAATGTTAAATTTAGAATAGTATATCCCCCAACAGTTCTACGGTAGTTTTTAGTAGCTACTGTTGGTAGCTATAGATAGGTGTTTGATGATGAATAGATTCAATAATCTAAGAAGTTGTGAAAAGCTAGGTTCAATTTAGTTTTAAGTACCTAGGTCTTAAAAGCCTTTATTAAGTTAATTATCACTATTAACATTTAGGAGGAGAATAATGCTGCTGCTTCTTCTAATTACTATTATTATTATATTGATAGACCCAAAGTAGCCTATGTAGCTCAGCTTTGGAAATATTGCTTTCAATTTTTTTTTCCTTTTTTCTATCTACTTTTAAATGTTTTTTAAGCACCCATTTTCAACATTTACAATGTTAAAATATAACATATTCTCTTTCACCCAAAGAAAACTTGTCAATCTTTTTCAGCTGTTCACATTCTGATTCATCAATAATGGCTAAAATAATTGTTATGTAAATAATCTCCAATGGAATGAGTTTAATCAGATTAATAATGATAATAATAATAATAACACCTAATAGTTAATACTTGTGTGCTAAATACCAAGCACTAAGCTATGTGCTTAACATAAATTATCTAACTTAATCCTTACAACAACTCCAAGGGGTACATTTTATTACTATCCCCATTTTAACAGTAAGGAAATTGATGCATTGAAAGATGATGTCAATTTCTCATGGTAATACAATTAAGTGGTTGAGTAGGTTTGTGAACCTGGCGATCTGATATCACAGTTGTCACTCTTCATAACTTTTATATTGCATCCTTCATCAGATTTATCTATTTAGCTCACTCATTTATTAACGTACCATCACTTTATATAATGGCTTGCTCCTTCTTTTCATGGATCCCCAAGTAATGCAGGAGTTGTTTTTATGGTAGCTTATATAAATGTGTCTCTTTAAAAGGTCAATATCAAGAAGAATGGCATTATGAATATCTGCCCTATGTCAGTGGCAGGAAAGGGGGATTTTTTAAAAAGAACTTATCCTACATGATGTGATATCTAGTTGGTACCTAATTTTAGTGTCTTTTCTTGACATCAGGTTTCCTGTCTATAAGTAAAGATCATATTTGATTCCTAGCTGTTAATTTTTTCTATCATCACATTATGATTGTATATATGTAAAGGATAATGTGTAAAGATTGGAAAACTAGCACCTATTTATTGTCAATCAAACCAACAATAAAATAATTAGTCTCAGTTACATAAACACCATAATTTATAATATTAAGAGAGAGAGAGAGTTTGTTTTCATTAAGGATCTTAGTGTCCTCAAGTAAGTGAATGGTTTCCATGCTTCCATCTGTAGGAGGTACAGAGTTGGTGTTGAGATTATAGTTCACAGAAAGGATTTATGTGAATTCCTAAACTTATACACTTATAAACAGAATCTTAATTAGAAAATATTGTATTTATATGTGTGACTGTGTTTGTATCAAATTTATTTAAATCATTGTTGAATTCTAGTAAATTTGAATAACAGTAATTTTAAATATAGCTTCATCTTGAAGAATGAGAAAAGGAAAAGTTGTCAAGGGAAGTCCATAAATAACTTTCAACTCCTTTTAAAGGTATTTTTAAATGCATGAAAAACTTACATGTTATATAATAGTTACAGGTGGGGCAACGTTCATGTTAAGGTAATAAATACAGCAATACAAATAAGCTCAAGATTTCAATAATCTTACACATAACAATTAATATAGAATACCAAATGAAAAATCACTGAAAGTAGAAGAGTAAAAAGTGCATCATTCCCCTTATAATTGATATAAGTGAAAAACAAATAAATGAAATATATGTTAGAGTCTTAATTAGACTATGGAAAACATGAATTTCTGTTTTTAGCACAATTGTATTTATTTTATTTATTTATTTATTACTTTTTTGGGGTACACCAAGTTCAATCATCTGTTTTTATACACATATCCCATATTCCCTTCCTCCCTCAACTCCCCCCCACCCTCCCTCGAGTCCCCCCCACCCTCCCCGTCCCAGTCCTCTAAGGCATCTTCCATCCTCGAGTTGGACTCCCTTTGTTATACAGCAACTTCCCACCGGCTATCTATTTTACAGTTGGTACTATATATATGTCTGTGCTACTCTCTCGCTTCGTTTCAGCTTCCCCTTCACCCCCTGCTCCCCCCAAACCTCGAGTTCTCCAGTCCATTCTCTGCATCTGCATCCTTGTTCTTGTCACTGAGTTCATCAGTACCATTTGTAGATTCCGTATATGTGAGTTAGCATACAATATTTGTCTTTCTCTTTCTGACTTACTTCACTCTGTATGACAGATTGTAGTTCTATCCACCTCATGACATATAGCTCCATCTCATTCCTTTCTATAGTTGAGCAATATTCCATTGTATATATATGCCACATCTTCTTTATCTATTCATTTGTTGATGGGCATTTAGGTTGCTTCCATGTCCTGGCTATTGTAAATAGTGCTGCAATAAACATGATGGTACATGTTTCTTTTGGGATTATGGTTTTCTTTGGGTATATGCCCAGTAGTGGGATTACTGGATCATATGGTAGTTCTATTTGTAGTTTTTCAAGGAACCTCCAAATTGTTTTCCATAGTGGCTGTACCAACTTACATTCCCACCAACAGGGCAGGAGAGTTCCATTTTCTCCACACCCTCTCCAACATTTTTTGTTTCCAGATTTTGTGAGGGTGGCCATTCTGATCGGTGTGAGGTGATACCTCATTGTGGCTTTGACTTGCATTTCTCTGATGATTAGAGATGTTGAGCATCTTTTCATGCGTGTGTTGGCCATCTGTATGTCTTTTTTGGAGAAATGTCTATTTAGGTCTTCCACCCATTTGTGGATTGGGTTATTTGCTTTTTTGGTATTAAGCTGCATGAGCTGCTTGTATATTTTGGAGGTTAATCCTTTGTCCGTTGTTTCATAGGCAACTATTTTTTCCCATTCTGATGGTTGCCTTCTAGTCTTGTTTATGGTTTCCTTTGCTGTGCAAAAGGTTTTAAGTTTCATGAGGTCCCATCTGTTTATTCTTGATGTTATTTTTATGATTCTAGGTGGTGGGTCAAAAAGGATCTTGCTTTGATGTATGTCATAGAGTATTCTGCCAACGTTTTCCTCTAGGAGTTTTATAGTGTCTGGCCTTACATGTAGGTCTTTAATCCATTTGGAGTTTATTTTTGTGTATGGTGTTAGGAAGTGTTCTAATTTCATTCTTTTACATGTAGCTGTATAATTTTCCCAGCACCACTTATTGAAGAGGCTGTCTTTTTTCCATTGTATACTCGTGCCTCCTTTGCCAAAGTTAAGGTGCCCATATGTGTTTGGGCTTACTTCTGAGTTCTCTATTCTATTCCATTGATCTTCTTTTCTATTTTTGTGCCAGTACCATACTGTCTTGATCACTATGGCCTTGTAGTATAGTTTGAAGTCAGGAAGCCTCATTCCACCAACTCCATTTTTCCTTCTCAAGATTGCTTTGGCTATTCAGGGTCTTTTGCATTTCCATACAAATCGTAAGATTTCTTGCTCTAGTTCTGTGAAAAATGCCATTGGTAATTTGATCGGGATTGCATTGAATCTGTAAATTGCTTTGGGTAGTACAGACATTTTCACGATGTTGATTCTTCCAATCCAGGAACATGGTATGTCTCTCCATCTGTTTGTGTTGTCTTTGATTTCTTTCATCAATGTCTTAAAGTTTTCTGCATACAGATCTTTTGCCTCCTTAGGCAGGTTTATTCCTAGGTATTTGATACTTTTTGTTGCAATGGTGAATGGGAGAGTTTCCTTAATTTCTCTTTCTGCTTTTTTGTTGTTAGTGTAAAGGAATGCAAGAGATTTCTGTGCATTAATTTTGTATCCTGCTACTTTACTAAACTCATCAATTAGTGCTAGCAGTTTTCTGGTAGAGTCTTTAGGGTTTTCTGTATATAATATCATGTCATCTGCAAAGAGTGACAATTTTACTTCTTTTCCAATTTGGATTCCTTTGATTTCTTTTTCTTCTCTGATTGCAGTGGCTAAAACTTCCAAAACTATGTTGAATAATAATGGTGAGAGTGGACACCCTTGTCTTGTTCCTGTTCTTAGAGGGAATTCTTCCAGTTTTTCCCCATTGAGAATGATGCTGGCTTTTTGTTTGTCATATATGGCTTTTATTATGTTGAGGTAATTTCCTTCTATGCCCATTTTCTGGAGAGCTTTTATCATAAATGGATGTTGAACTTTGTCAAAAGCTTTTTCTGCATCTATTGAAATGATCATATGGTTTTTATCCTTCAATTTGTTGATATGATGTATCATGTTGATTGATTTGCATATATTGAAGAATCCTTGCATCCCAGGGATAAACCCCACTTGATCATGGTGTATGATTTTTTTAATGTGCTGTTGGAGTCTGTTCGCTAGTATTTTGTTGAGGATTTTTGCATCTATATTCATCAGTGATATTGGTCTGTAGTTTTCTTTTTTTGTGACATCTTTGCCTGGTTTTGATATCAGGGTGATGGTAGCCTCATAGAATGAGTTTGGGATTACTCTGCCTTCTGCAATATTTTGGAAGATTTTGAGAAGGGTAGGTGTTAACTCTTCTCAAAATGTTTGATAGAATTCGCCCGTGAACCCATCTGGTCCTGGGCTTTTGTGTGTTGGGAGATTTTTAATCACTGCCTCAATTTCCGTACTTGTGATTGGTCTGTTCATGGTTTCTATTTCTTCCTGGTTCAGTCTTGGAAGATTGTATTTTTCTAAGAATGTATCCATTTCTTCCAGGTTATCCAATTGATTGGCATATAGTTGCTTGTAGTAGTCTCGCATGATCATTTGCATTTCTGAGGTGTCCGTTGTTACTTCTCCTTTTTCATTTCTAATTCTGTTGATTTGCATCTTCTCCCTTTTTTTCTTGGTGAGTCTGGCTAATGGTTTATCAATTTTGTTAATCTTCTCAAAGAACCAGCTTTTAGTTTTATTTATTTTTCTTACGGTTTCTTTCCTTTCTTTTTCATTTATTTCTGCTCTGATCTTTATGATTTCTTTCCTTCTGCTCACTTTGGGGCTTCTTTGTTCTTCTTTCTCTAGTTGTTTGAGGTGTAAGGTTAGGTTGTTTATTCGATCATTTTCTTGTTTCTTAAGGTAGGACTGTATTGCTATAAACTTCCCTCTTAGAACTGCTTTTGCTGCATCCATAGGTTTTGGGTTGTTGTGTTTTCATTACCATTTGTTTCTAGATATTTTTTGTTTTCCTCTTTGATTTCTTTAGTGATTCCTTGGTTGTTTAAGAGTGAATTGTTTAGCCTCCATGTGTTTGTATTTTTTGCAGTTTTTTTCCTGTAATTGATATCTATTCTCATGGCTTTGTGGTCTGAGAAGATGCTTGATATGATTTCAATTTTCTTGAATTTGCCGAGGTTTGATCTGTGACCCAAGATGTGATCTATCCTGGAGAATGTTCCGTGTGCACTTGAGAAGAAAGTGTAGTCTGTCATTTTTGGATGGAATGTCCTATAAATATCAATTAAGTCGAGATGGTCTAATGTATCATTTAAAGCTTGTGTGTCTTTATTGATTTTCTGTTTGGATGATCTGTCCATTGATGTAAGTGGGGTGTTCATGTCTCCCACTATTATTGTGTTCCTGTCGATGTCCCCTTTTATAGCTGTTACCATGTGCCTTATGTATTGAGGGGCTCCTATATTGGGGGCATAGATATTTACCATTGTGATATGTTCTTCTTGAATGGATCCCTTGATCATTAGGGAGTGTCCTTCCTTGTCTCTTGTAATAGTCTTTACTTTCAAGTCTAATTTGTCTGATATGAGTATTGCTACTCCAGCTTTCTTTGGACTTCCATTTGCATGGAATAACTTTTTCCATCCCTTTCCTTTCAGTCTATATGTATCCCTTGGTCTGAAGTGGGTTTCTTGTAGGCAGCATATAGAAGGGTCTTGTTTTTGTATCCATTCAGCCAGTCTGTGTCTTTTGGTTGGAGCATTTAATCCATTTACATTTAAGGTGATTATTGACATGTGTGTTCCAATGACCATTTTCTTAATTGTTTTGGGTTTGTATTTGTAGGTGTTTTCCTTTTCTTGTGTGTCCTACTTAGAGAAGTTCCTTTAGCACTTGTTGTAAGGCTGGTTTGCTGGTGCTGAATTCTCTTAACTTTTGCTTTTCTGGAAAGCTTTTGATTCCTCCCTCAAATCTGAATGAGATTCTTGCTGGGTAGAGTATTCTTGGCTGTAGGTTTCTCTCTTTCAGGACTTTCAGTATATCCTGCCATTCCCTTCTGGCCTGCAGACTTTCTGTAGAAAGGTCAGCTGTTATCCTGATGGGTTTTCCCTTATATGTTGTCTGTTGCTTTTCTCTTGCTGCTTTTAGTATTTTTTCTTTGTGTTGAATTGTCATTAGTTTGATTAATATGTGTCTTGGTGTATTTCTCCTTGGGTTTATTCTGTATGGGACTCTCTGTGCTTCTTGGACTTGGTTAATTATTTCCTTTCCCATGTTGGGGAAGTTTTCCACTATAACTTCTTCAAATATTTTCTCAGGCCCTTTCTTGTTTTCTTCTTCTTCTGGGATGCCTATAATTCAAATGTTGGTATGCTTAATGTTATCACTGAGGTCTCTGAGACTGTCTTCTATTCTTTTTATTCTTTTTTCTTTTTCCTGCTCTGTGGCATTTATTTCCCCCATTCTATCTTCCAACTCACTTATTCGTTCTTCTGCCTCTGTCATTCTGCTGGTTATAGCATCCAGAGTATTTTTAATTTCAGTTATTTTGTTATCCATTGCTGTTTGTTTTTCTGAGCTCTTATGAACTGTTTCTTGTACTTTCTCGATTTTGTTATCGAGATTTTGTATCATTTTTACTATCATTACTCTAAATTCTTTTTCAGGCATTTTTCCTATTTCCTCCGCATTTATTTGGTCTTGTGGGTTTTTTTCCTGCTCCTTTGCCTGCATGATGTTTCTTTGTTTCCTCATGGTTGTCCAAACTTTTGGAGTTGCTTGTCCTGGCAATAGAGGTGTTTATAGAAGACTGTCCAAGCCTCAGATGAATGTCCAAGTATTGGATTAAATGAATATTAAGTCTAGGAAACACATACATGTATAAGACACACAATTACTGAATCCGTTAGGACATAAGGCTCTAGAAAGACCTGACAGAACCCCAGGGTGCTATCAGATATTCAAAGAGAAACCCAACAGAAATTGACAACTGAAACAGAACAAATCAGAGACAAAAGCAAAAGCAAACAAACAAAAAAATAACACCCTACACATACAAACATCAATCCAGGGAGATTTTGTAAGCTAGGATCAAATATAGAAAAGAGCTAGAGTACCACCAGAGAGAATGGAGATTCTCAGAATGTAATTAGACAACTGTACTAAGAACTAAGATAAAGACAAACGCCTAATATTAAATACCAAGGCAGTGCATCACCTAGAGAACAGAGCAAGGAGTCTGAGCAGACTGATAGTGTTGCTTATAAGTATGTAAAGATAAAATAAACTTAAAATGGCTGGAAGAAAAGGGAACAGAAGAGCATAATGTGGTTGGAAATATGCAAAGAAAAAGAAAGGAATAGAAATGTATAAAAGATAGGGATGAAAGGAAAGTATGAGAGATATATTGTCTGTACTACCAAAAACTTAGCTAGATATAGAAGTATATAAAAAGGCAGAAAAAAAAAGAATAAAAAAATCATTAAAAAATTATGTTATAAAACTTGTAGATCCCTTAGGGCTAAGATCGTATTTAATAAAGAAAAAAAAAAAAAAGAGAGAGAGAGAGAGAAAAAGAAGATGAAAAAAAAATCCAGAACTGATCCCAGAATGGACCAGTTCAATAGGTATTGATACTACTATTTCTGTTTCCTTAGCGTCACAGCTGTAAATGTCCTTCTCCTTACCTTGGGTTTTTTTGCGTTATTCTGTGACAAGCAGAGTTTCCTTTATTGTTCTTCTGTAAGTGCAGGTGTGTGGGGAGGGAGAGGGTACAATAGTGGCTCCTTCTCCTGGGAGTGAGTGAGCAGTGGCGCACTGTTGTTTCAGTCAGCCTTGGAGGTGCCTGTTGCAGAGGGACACTGGTGGCTCAGGCGTAAACAGAAAGTCTTGGAGTTGGGACTCTCTCGGGGTTTTTTTCTTTTTGATGTTGTTGTTGTTTTTTGTTTTTTTTTTCTCTCGGCAGCCTCCCTGCTGCTGGCATTGCAAGTAGTTTTAATCTAGCCCCGCCTGAGCGCCTGAGGGTGCTTGTTATCCCTGAGCGCCTTAGGTGGCCTGCAGGGCGTCTCTCCACCACCTGTTGCAGAGGCGCTGAAAGAGAGAGAGAGGCTACGTGCTTGGCTCCTCCCCTCCGCCCGTGAATCTGCAGCCTCCAGCTGCCATCATGGCCGGGCAGCTCTCAGGGACGGGCACTCCTCTCCGCGGACCTCCTCCCTCCTGTCCTCTCGGTCCGTCACCCTACCAGCAACAATGTTTCTCACCCTGAACCAGCTCTCCGGTTCCCATGCTCCCGCTCACGGACCCGCCATTCAGCTGCGGATCGATGTCTCGGTCCGGGAACGCTGAGCTGCACTGTGAACCCTCCATATGTTTCTCACTCCCTCCCATCTGCCACAGCTCTGCCGCTTCACCCTCTTTGAGCCATCATAGATGCCTCCCTACTGGCTATGTCGGGCTCCCCACAGCCCTTTCTGGTGTCCAAGGCCATCTTCTGGTGTTCAGCTGGTTCTCTGTGGGAATTACTGCGTCCTTCCGTGCATTCCCAATGCATCTGTAGAGAGGGATGCACTCCACGTCTCTCTACTTCACCGCCATCTTTTTTCCCCAAGCTGGTTTTTTAAGAAGAAAAAAAAGTTGATAAACCATTAACCAGAATCATCAGGAAAAAAAGGGAGAAGACACAAATCAACAGAATTAGAAATGAAAAAGGAGAAGTAACAACTGACACCGCAGAAATACAAAAGACCATGAGAGACTACTACAAACAAATTTATGCCAATAAATTGGAAAACCTGGAAGAAATGGATAAATTCTTAGAAAAGTACAATCATCCAAGACTGATCCAGGAGGAAAAGAAAATATGAACAGATCAAACATAAGTACTGAAATTGAGACTGTGATTAAAAATCTCCCAACAAACAAAAGCTCAGGGCCAGATGGATTCATGGGTGAATTCTATCAAACATTTCAAGAAGAGCTAACATCTATCCTTCTCAAACTCTTCCAAAATATTGCAGAAAGAGGAACACTCCCAACCTCATTCTATGAGGCCACCATCACCCTGATACCAAAACAAGGCAAAGATGTCACAAAAAGGAAAATTACAGGCCAATATCACTGATGAATATAGATTCAAAAATACTCAACAAAATACTAGCTAATGGAATACAACAGCCTATTAAAAAGGTCATATACCATGATCAAGTGGGGTTTTACCCTGGAATGCTAGGATTCTTGAATATACAGAAATCAATCAATGAGATACATCATATTAACAAACTGAAGGATAAAAACTATATGATAATCTCAATAGATGCAGAAAAAGCTTTTGACAAAATTCAACACTCATTTATCATAAAAATTCTCCAGAATGTAGGCTTAGAAGGAAGTTTCCTCAGCATAATAAAAGCCATATATGACAAACCAACAGCCAATATCATTCTCAATGGTGAAAAATTGAAAGCATTTCCTCTAAGAACAGGAACAAGATAATGGTGGCCAGTCTCACCACTATTATTCAACATAGTTTTTGAAATTTTAGCCATAGCAATTAGAGAAGGAAATGAAATAAAAGGAATCCAAATAGGAAAAGATGAGGTAAAATTGTCACTGCTTGTAGAAGACATGATACTATACATAGAAAAAGATAAAGATTCTTCCAGAAAACTGCTAGCACTAATTGATGAATTAGTAAAGTGGCAGGATGCAAAATTAATTCAGAGAAAGCTCTTGCAATCCTATACACTAACAATGAAAGAGCAGAAAGAGAAATTAAGGAAACACTCCCATTTACCACTGCAACAAAAAGAATAAAATATCTGGGAATAAACCTGCTTAAGAAGGCAAAAGACTTGTATGCAGAAAACTATAAAACACTGATGAAAGAAATCAAAGATGATACAAACAAATGGAGGGACAAATCATGTTCTTCGATGAGAATAATCAAGATTGTGAAAATGACTATCCTACCCAAAGCAATTTACAGATTCAATGCAATCCCTATCAAATTACCAATGGCATTTTTCACAGAACTAGAACAAGAAATCTTACGATTTGTATGGAAACACAAAAGACCCCAAATAGCCAAAGCAATCTTGAGAAGGATAGACAGAATTGGTGGAATCACGTTTCCTGACTTCAAACTATAGTACAAGGCTACAGTGATCAAGACAATATGCTACTGGCACAAAAACAGAAATATAGATCAATGGAACAGAATTGAGAGCCCAGAGAGAAACCCATGCACATATGGGCACCTTATCTTTGACAAAGGATGCAAGAATATACAATGAGGAAAACACAGCCTCTTCATTAAGTGGTGCTGGGAAAATTGGACAGCTACATGTCAAAGAATGAAATTAGAACACTTCCTAACACCATACACAAAAATAAACTCAAAATGGATTAAAGACCCAACAGTAAGGCCAGAGAGTATAAAACTCCTAGAGGAAAACATAGGCAGAACACTCTATAAAATAAATCCAATTAAGACCTTTTTTGACCCAACTCCTAGAATCATGGAAATAAAATCAAGAATAAACAAATGGGACCTAATTAAACATAATAGCTTTTGCACAGCAAAAGAAACCATAAACAAGACAATGACAACCCTCAGAATGGGAGAAAATATTTGCCAAGGAAGCAACGGACAAAAGATTAATCTCCAAATTAAGCAGCTCATGCAGCTTAATACCAAAAGAGCAAATAACCCAATCCACAAATGGGCAGAAGACCTAAATAGACATTTCTCCAAAGAAAAAATGCATATAGCCAAGAAACATATGAAAAGATGTTCAACATAACTAATCATTAGAGAAATGCAAGTTAAAGCCTCAATGAGGTATTGCCTCACACTGGTCAGAATGGCCATCATCAAAATATCTAGAAACAATGAATGCTGGAGAGGGTGTGGAGAAAAGGAAACTCTCCTGCACTGTTGGTGGGAATGTAAGTTTGAACAGCCACCATGTAAAACAGTTTGGAGTTTCCTTAAAATTCTAAAAATGGGACTACCATATGCCCCAGCAATCCCACTACTGTGCATATACCCTCAGAAAACCATAATCCAAAATGAAAAATGTAGCATAATATTCATTGCAGCACTATTTACAATAGCCAGGACATGAAAGCAACCTATATGCCCATTAACAGATGAATGGATAAAGAATATGTGGCCCATATACACATTGGAATATTACTCAGCTATAAAAAATAATGAAATTGAGTTATTTGTATTGAGGTCGATGGACTTACAGTCTGTCATACAGAGTGAAGTAAGCCAGAAAGAGAAAAAAAATACTATATGTTAACTCATATATACAGATTCTAAGAAAATGGTACTGATGAACTCAGTGAGAGGGCAAGAATAAGGATGCAGATGTAGAGAACAGACTTGAGGACATAGAGAGGTGCAGCAAAGGAGAAGTTGGGATGAAGTGAGAGATTAGCATTGACATATATACCCTACCAAATGTAAAATAGATAGCTATTGGGAAGCTGCTGCATAACACAGGGAGATCAACTTGCTAATGGTTGATGACTTAGTGGGGTGTGATAGGGAGGGTGGGAAGGAGTCATGGGAGGGAGGGGATATGGGGATATATGTATAAATACAGCTGATTCACTTTGTTGTATAGCAAAAACTGGCACAACTGTGTAAAGCAATTATATTCCAATAAAGAGCTTAAAAATTTTTCCAATGGCATTTTTCACAGAACTAGGACAAAAAATTATACAATTTTTATGGAAACACAAAAGACCCAGAATAGCTAAAGCAATGTTGAGAAGAAAAAACGGTGCTGGAGGAATCAAGCTCCCTGGCTTCAGACTATACTACAAAGCTACAGTAATCAAGACAGTATGCTACTGGCACAAAAACAAAACTATAGATCAATGGAACAGGATACAAAGTCCAGAGATATACCCACATACATATGGTCACCTTATCTTCGAGAAAGGAGGCAAGAATATACAATGGAGAAAAGAGATCCTCTTCAATAAGTGGTGCTGGGGGAAATGGATAGCCACTTGTAAAAGAGTTAAATTAGAACAGTCCCTAACAGCATATACAAAAATAAACTCCAAAAGTCTCAAATACATAAATATAAGGCCTGACACTATAAAACTCTTAGAGAAAAACATAGGAACAACACTCTATGACATAAATGACAGCAAGATCTTTCTTGACCCAACTCCTAGAGTAAAGGAAATAAAAACAATAATAAATGGACAGGACCTAGTGAAACTTAAAAGGTTTCACATAGCAAAGGAAACCACAAATATAAGGAAAAGACAGATCTCAGAGTGGAAGAAAATATTTGCCAGTGAAGCAACTGACAAGGGATTAATCTCCATAATATACAAGCAGCCCATGCAGCTCAATATCAGAAAAACAAACACCCCATCCAACAGACATTTCTCCAAAGAAGACATACAGATGGCCAATAAACACATAAAAAGATGCTCAACATCACTAACCATTAGAGAAATGCAAATTAAAACCACAGTGAGGTATGACCTTACACCAGTCAGATTAGCCATCATCAAAAAATCTAGGAACAATAAATTTTGGAGAGGCTGTGGAGAAAAGTGAACCCTCCTATACTGTTGGTGGGAATGTAAATTGGTACAGCCACTATGGAAAACGGTATGGAGGTTCCTTAAAAAAACAAAAAAAAATAGAACTACCATATGACCCAGCAATCCCACTACTGGACATATACCCTGAGAAAAACATAATTTAAAAAGATACATTTACCACAATGTTCATTGAACCATTATTTACAATAGCCAGGATATGGAAGCAACCTAAATATCCATCAACAGATGAATTGATAAAGAAGATGTGGCACATATATAGAATGGGATATTACACTGCAATAATAAGGAATGCAATTGAATTATTTGTAGTGAGGTGGATGGACCTATAGTCTGTCATACAGAGTGAGGTAAGTCAGAAAAAGGAAAACAAATACTGTATGCTAGCACACAGATAGGGAATCTAAAAAAAAGTGGTCTTGATGAACTCCGTGGCAGAGGAAGAATAGAAGCAGATGTGGAGAACATACTTGAAGACATGTGAAGGTGCGGAAGGAGAAGCTGGAACACAGTGAAAGAGTAGTAATGACAGTTATATACTACCAAATGTAAAATAGATAGCTAGTGGGAAGCAACTGCCTACCACAGGGTGATAAACTTGATGACTGCTGATGACCTAGAGGGTTGGTATAGGGAGCATGGGAGGGATGCTTGGGAGGGAGGCTCAAGAGGGTGAGGTTATGGAGATAAATGTATAAATACAAATTATTTGCTTTGTTGTACTTGGAAACTGGCACAACAGTGTAAACCTATTATACTCCAATAAAGATCGAAAAGAAAAAGCAAAGATTTTGATTAATGGGCCTTTTGTATTGCAAAATAGTTAGAATTGAAGTAGGTGATCGATACAATTACACATTAATAGTTGTCACCACTTCTCACATTAGGTTCTTGTAAAGAGCTTAATAGAATTGGAGCCCAAAATTATCCGCACTCCAGTTACATTAAAACTTCTGTTGGCAGCACTGTCTTATCAGTGCTTTTCATTCAAGGCTACTGTATCCCTAGTCACTGCTTTGCAGGTGTGAGTGTGTTATATCTGTTCATTTGTAACTAATGTGTGAGCAAAAATGGATGCCCCACTTGTGATTTGCACAAAAAAAGAGCAGCATTCAGTGATTCGTTTTTTTGTGTGTGCACATCCACACACTTCTGCCCACACTATCGACACTCTGCAAAAACTTTGTTTTGAGATCTTAAAGCATCCTGCCTATAGTCCTGATCTTGCTCCATCAGACTGTCACCTGTTTGGTCCCCTGAAAGCAGCCCTATGATGATGAAGATACACTTCTGATGAAGAAGTGAAGACAGCAGTGCATTCATGACTTACAGCTTAGCCTAAAACGTTTTAATGAGGGCATATGAAAGCTTGTTGATAGATGGACAAAGTGTATTGAAAAGCAAGAAGATTATGTCAAAAAATGATGTATTTATCCTTCCTAAAAGTTAATTAAAATAAATTTTACAGCCAGAGTAGAGATACTTTTTGACTCACCCTCGTATATTTCTGAATAAGATAAATTACATTTAAATACATCACATTTGCAATTTCTCCATATTTATTATGTACCTCACTAACAGATTTCTTTCCTAAATTGAAAGATCAAAATTTCCCCAGCTATATTAACAGTGTAAATAAATTTTAGGAGAAACTGGTCTTCAAAATGAGCCTAGCTGACTATCTAGTATGAGCAAGGGAATGATAGTGGGGATTGAATCTAGAATACTTTATACAAATCATACAGTTTGGGAAAAACATACCATCACACAAGTCTAGCTGAATGTCTCAAAAGTAAAGAAACTCCAGGTTTTCCTTTAAACAGACACCAGAAACTTCCTCAAGCTTCCTTCAGGTTTGTCTCCCTAGGGTTCTCTCCTTTTCAAATTGTACACACACACACACACACATAAAGATCATATACTCACATGAGTATATGAGTATATATGTCTAACAGCTATGGTTAACAACTTTCCTATGAGAGTTCATATTTTTTTATAAATAACAATTGAAAATCTTTGATTCTAGTCGCACAATAAACATAAGCTTTCAGAGAGTTTATATTTTAAAATTCTCAGAGAAAATACCCTTTTTTTCTCTGAGAATTAGAAATATAATGTGAATATACATGTATACAGACAGTTATATAATAATGTGTTTCATCTGAAATGTTTCAATATACATAGATGTTTAACTGTAATTCACTAATATCTTTGTATAATGAAGGTTTAGATTAAGTAATTATTATTTAAATGAACACTAATTAAAATATTCATATTTTAAAGTTTACTACCTAGATATTTTAAAGACTGCAATCACTAGGTATTTCCTTTGCAAGAAGATAGAGGAGGTTGAAATAAAAAAAAAAATGAAATAAATAAGGGAAATGTAGCAGTCAGCATGGGCAATTCCCAGCATATTTTAGAGACAAAAATATTCATATTCATTTCACATCCTCTGTTAATAAAAGTTTTATTTTTTCCTCTCTGGATAAAGAAGAAGCAACTGAAGAAGAAAATAACAAACACCAGAGTTCTCAATCATGGTATGGTCCCATAGCAAACAGAATCACAAAGGAAATGTACTTGTGGGAATTGCGGGGCTATTAATAAAAGATCCAATGATGCCAGGACTCAAAAGACATTTTTCTTTCTCCAAAAGAGTAAAGACATCACAAAGAAGTCTTCGATTTTATATACCTGAATAGCCCTGAGCAGTAAAGAACTATTAATTAATGACTGCAGTTCAGGAGAATGAGGATAAGCACACAGAAGCAAGGGGCACTTGCTGGGAAGAGCCAAACATCATTTTTGAAAATATTGTGTTCATTATATATCACCCACTGATTCCCTTTCCATTTGCTCCTTATAGTAGAAACATACTTCAGAAGGGGGAGATGACAATGATAATCAATTTTATGGATAATATTTTCTTCAAGGAACAAACAGCTTAAAAAAATTGCTCAGGATATTAATGTACAGTGAATGGGTATTAATATTTACTCATTACTTATTGTTATGAAATTCAAGTACACAGGAGTGGTGGGTTAGGGAAATGTCCTAGCCATTTCAAGATTTCTATGTAATTTTAGTTCAAACATAAAGAAATGCAAGGAATTTTTTTTCCCATGCTTCCATCATCCCTTTAATTGTCAGCCTTTGAAGATAGAGTGTACATACAGGAGTGAGTTTGAATGGATTTGAGTAGAGTCATGAATAAGTGTCATATCAGCGTAAGGATTGATGCATGACATTCTAGCTGGCATGGAATGATGGTCTTCACCAGATGGTAAAGAGAAGATCAACTGGGCACTGGATTTCACATCACTTCCTGCTGTGAGAGATGCTTAATTCTGTGAAAGCTAATGGTCTTTAAACTTTCCCTTTATTTTCTATGTGGTATTTTCTCACTTTCTCCTTTTCTAGCTCCTGGTATATTTCATATGGTCTGAATATGAGAAAAGTTGCATTATATGCAAGTTGTATATATAATATGTATGTGATAAATATGCATTCAATTTTTTTCTATTTGACCTCATAGAGGTGGTATTTGAACTTTGTGATCAAATATCTGCATTTAATCAATAAGGGAGAAACTAATTTATATTTCAAAATAGTATCCTGCCATGCATTATTTATTTATTAAAAAATTTATTGGGCTTCTACTATGCATCAAGCACAGCACAATGCTAGAGACATCAAAGTGGATGATGCATTGACCTTCTCCTCAAGAAGCTCATGGTTCTGAGGGAGCAGATACAAATGCAATGTATCAAATTATTCTGGATGCTATTTGTATATGTGAACAGCATTCATTACGAGCCATAAGAAGGAACTGAAAAGACTGTAGAATAGGTAGCCTATGAGATAATTCTTCAAAGATGATTGTGTCTCTGCACCTTAGAGATAAGGTGCAAAAGAACATTCTAGGTTGAGAAATCAGAGTATGAGTATGGTTTTCATTGAGGCTGCTCTCATGTATTTCAGATTCCTCCTTAAAGACCCACAGCAAGGGTTAACTTCCTCACTTCAATTGATATTAAATATGACAAAGTTACTTTTGGGGGGTAATTCCTCAGGAAATAAAGTGACAGATGTGAACTCTAGGTGGAAATCTTAAGAGCTAGTTTTTCATTTTCTAAGTTGTTTTTTCCTCTGCTGTGATGACCAGAAATTCTCTGAATTGAGGTTCCAGAGTGAGGGTACAAGAAACAGACTTCCTAACTAACCTGCCATTGACATATTGCATAAATAGAAAGTAAACTTTGTTGTTATGAGGCACTAAGATTTTGAGGCTGGTTGTTACTACAGGGTAATCTCACCTCTTATAACTGATACAAGGAGCAAAATTATGGGGAACACAACTGGTGATGTATATCTGGAGGGATAGGCAGGAGATAGAACATCAAATGGCTGTTATTATATGTCCTACTAAGGAATTTGAATTTTGTTCCATGGAAAATAGCAATCAGTGAAAGTGCTTTAAGGAAAGGAAAAATAGCCAGATTTGCATTTTTGGAAAGGTCAACTCTGATGATAATGAAAAATAGATTAAATTGATCAAGACCAGCTGCATGGATCAGTTAGGAGGCTGTTTTGAAAGTTTGAGCAAAATATAATAAGGATCTGAAGTAAGGCAATCACAGAAGAATTTGAGAGGAAAATGTTTGATATATCCTAAGATGTAAAATAGGAAAGTCTTCTTGACTGTTGTACAGAACAGAGAGAGTTTGTGGGTATTATTAAAACATCCAGGTAGAAATACCCAACAGGAAGTAGTTAGTAAGAGTTGGTTACTTAGGATAGAAGGCTAACTTAAAGATACACATTTGAGAGAATTGAGATGAAGACCAATAGAACTATGTTACAGGAGTCCATGGGAGAGGGGCATCAAAGACACAAATAGCTAGATCAAATAAGTTGAGGATTAAGAGTCTATTAGGAGATTGCTGCTGGCTTTTACCATTGGACTTTCAGAAAAGTGGTGGTGGAAGCCTTGAGTGTTTTATAGAATGGTTGGCAGATGAAGATACCACATTTCAGAGGAACTTTTTTTTTTTTTTAACGAGAATATATTTAGATCTCTAAAGAATAAACTAATCATTAGGGAAAAGTTGGTTATGCCAAATAAAGATATAATAACTGATAGTGTAATCTGGAATTAGATGAGACTGGATGGGATGATAGTAAGAACAAGGGTGGAAGGGTCTACTTTAGAAAAAAAAAAAAGATCTCTTCCTCTGAAATTGAAGAAAATATGGAGGTAGTCAGAAGATATAGACAAGTTGTTAGCGTAGATGTAGGAGGTTTAGGTTGTTCATACTGTATGGACTCAGGACAATCTCAGAGACCTTGGGGACAACATTAAGAGCACCAACATTCGAATTATAGGGATCCCAGAGGAAGAAGAGGAAAAAAAATGTTCTGAGAAAATATTTGAAAAGATTATAGTCAAAAACTTCCCTAACATGAGAAAAGAATAGTCAATCAAGTCCAGGAAGTGCAAAAAGTCTCATATAGGATAAACCCAAGGAGAAACACACTGAGACACATATGAATCAAGCTATTAAAAAATTAAATTCAAAGAATAATATTAAAAGCAGCAATGGAAAAGCAACAAACAACATACAAGAGAATCCCCATAAGGCTAATAGCTGATCTTTCAGTAGAAATTCTTCATGCCAGAAGGGAGTGGCACAATATATTCAAAGTGATGAAAGGGAAAAACCTACAACCAAGATAACTATACCTAGCAAGAATCTCATTCAGATTTGAAGGATAAATTAAAAGCTTTATAGGCAAGCAAAAATGGAAAGAATTCATCACCACCAGACCAGCTTTACAACAAATGCTAAAGGAACTTCTCTAGTCAGGAAACACAAGAGAAGGAAAAGGCTTACAAAATCATAGCAAAAACAATTAAGAAAATGGTAATACTAATAAAAAAAGATATCAAATTGTACATTTTAAATATATGCAGTTTATGTCAATTATATTCAAAAACGTTCTTTAAAAAGTTCTTAAAAAGTTAAAAGATAAGAAAATGGTAATAGAAACATACATATCAATAACTACCTTAAATGTGAATGGATTAAATGCTCCAACCAGGAGACACAGACTGGCTGAATGGACTCAAAAGCAAGACCTGTATATACATTGTCTACAAGAGACACACTTCAGAACTAGGGACATATGCAGACTGAGAGTGAGGGGTTGGAAAAAACTTCCATGCAAATGGAAATCAAAAGAACCTGGGGTAGCAATACTCATATCAGAAACTATAGACTTTAAAATAAAGACTATTACAAGAGACAAGGTAGGACACTACATAATGATAAAGGGCTTAATCCAAGAAGATATAACAATTATGAATATCTATGCACCTACCATAGAAGCACCTCAATACATAAGGCAAATTCTAACAGCCATAAAAAGGGAAATTGATAGTAACACAATAATAGTAGGGGACTTTAACACCCCACTTAAACCAATGGACAGAACATCCAAACAGAAAATAAATAAAGAAACATAAGCTCTAAATGACACATTAGACCAGATGGAATTAATTGATAAATATAGGACTTTCCCTCAAAAAACAACAGAATACACTTTCTTCTCAAGTGCACATGGAACATTCTCCAGGATAGATCACATCTTGGATCACAAATCAAGTCTCAATAATTTTAACTGAAATTGTATCAAGCATGTTTTCTGACCACAATGCTATGAGACTAGATGTCAGTTACAGGAAAAAAAAAAAAAAACAAAAACAAAACACTGTTAAAAGTAAAAACACATAGAGGCTAAACAACATGCTACTAAAGAACCCAGAGATCACTAAAGAAATCATAGAGGATATATATATATAAAAAAAAAAAAACTCTAGAAACAAATGACAATGAAAACATGATGACCCAAAACATATGGGATGCAGCAAAAGCAGTTCTAAGAGGGAATTTCATTCCAATACAATCCTAAATCAAGAAACAAGAAAAATCTCAAATAAATTACCTAACCCTACATCTAAAGCAATTAAAGAAAGAAGAACAAAAAAATCCAAAAGTTAGCAGAAGGAAAGAAATTATAAGAATCAGATCAGAAAAAAAATGAAAAAGAAATAAAGGAAACAATAGCAAAGATCACTAAAACTCAAACTGGTTCTTTGAGAAGATAAACAAAATTGATAAGCCATTAGCCAGACTCATCAGGAAAAAACAGGAGAAGACTCAAATCAACAGGATTAGAAATAAAAAAGGGGAAGTAAAGACTGACATTGCAGAAATACACAGGATCATGAGAGTCTACTACAAACAACTATATACCAATAAAATGGACAACCTGGAAGACATGGACAATTCTTAGAAAAAAAATAAACGTCCAAGACTGGAAAAGGAAGAAATAGAAAATATGAACAGACCAGTCACAAGCACTGAAATTGAAACTGTGATTAAACAAAAGCCCAGGGCCAGATAGCTTTACATGCAAATTCTATGAAACATTTGGAGAAGAGCTAACACCTATCCTTCTCAAACTCTTCCAAAATATAGCAGAGGGAGGAGCACTGCCAAACTCATTCTACATGGTCACCATCATTCTGATACCAAACCCAGACAAAGATGTCACAAAAAGAGAAAATTACAGGCCAATATCACTGATGAACACAGATGCAAAAATTCTGAACAAAATACTAGCAAAAGGAATGCAAAAGCACATTAACAAATTGAAGGATAAAAACCATACAATAATCTCAATAGATGCAGAACAAGCTTTTGACAGAAATCAACATCCATTTATGATAAAAACTCTCCAGAAAGTGGGCATAGAGGGAACCGACCTCAACATAATAAAGACCATATATGACAAACCCATGGCCAACATCCTCCTCAATGGTGAAAAATTGAAAGTATTTCCTCTAAGTTCAGGAACAAGCAAGGGTGCCCACTCTCACCACTATTATTCAACATAGTTTTGGAAGTTTTAGCCATAGCAATAAGAGAAGCAAAAGAAATAAAAGGAATCCAATTTGGAAAAGAAGTAAAAATGTGACTGTCTGCAGATGACATGATACTTTATATAGAAAACCTTGAAGTTGCTAACAGAAAACTACTAGAGTTAATCACAGAATTTGGTAAAGTTGCAGGAAACAAAATTAATGCAAAGGAATCTCTTGCATTCCTATATACCAACAATGAAAAATCAGAGAGAAAAAATAAGGAAACACTCTCATTTACCACTGAAACAAAAGGCATAAAATACCTAAGAATGAACCTACCTAAGGATGCAAAAGACCTATGTGCAGAAAATTATAAGACACTGATGAAAGAAATCAAAGATGACCCAAAGAGATGGAGAAATATAGCATGTTCTTGGATTGGAAGAATCAACATTGTCAAAATGATTATACTACTCAAAACAACCTACAGATTCAATGCAATCCCTAGCAAATTACCAATGGCTTTTTTGACAGAAATAGAACAGATCATTATACAATTTATATGGAAATGCAAAAGACCCCAAATAACAAAAGCAATCTTGAGAAGAAAAAACAAAGATGAACAAATCAGGCTCCCTGACTTCAGACTATACTACAGAGCTACATTAATCAAGACAGTATGGTACTGGCACAATGACAGAAATATAGATCAATGGAACAGGATAGAAAGCCCAGAAATAAACCCACATACATATGGTCACCTTATCTTTGACAAAGAAAGCAAGAATATACAATGGAGAAAAGACAACCTCTTCAATAAGTGGTGTTGGGAAAACTCTATAGCCCCTTGTGAAAGAATGAATTTAGAACATTCCCTAACACCATATACAAAAATAAACTCAAAATGGATTAAAAACATAAATGTATGGCCTGACACTATCTTTTTTGGCTCAAATCCTAGAGTAAAGGAAATAAAACCAAAAATAAACAAATGGTACCTAATGAAACTTAAAAGTTTTTGCACAGCAAAGGAAACCATAAATATGATGAAAAGACAACCCTCAGAGTGGGAGAGAATATTTGTCAATGAAGCAATTGACAAAGGGTTAATCTCCAAAATACATAAGCAGCTCATGCAGCTCAATAAAAAAAAAAAAAAAAAAATCCAACTAACTAACAACCCCATCCAAAAATGGGTGGAATACCTAAATAGACATTTCTCTATAGAAGACATACAGATGGCCAACAAACACATGAAAAGATGTTCAGCATCACTAATCATTAGAAGAGTGGAAATCAAAACTACAATGAGGTATCACCTCACACCAGTTAGATTGTCCATGATCAAAAAATCTAGGAACAGTAAATGCTGGAGAGGCTGTGGAGAAAAGGGTACCCTGCTGCACTGCTGGTGGGACTGTAATGTGATACATCCACTATGGAAAACAATATGGAGTTTCCTTAAAAAACTAAAAATAGAAATAACATATGACCCAGTAATCCCACTCCTGGGCATATACCCAGAGAAAACCATAATTAAAAACGATACATGTACTGCAATGTTCATTGCAGCATTATTTACAATTGCCAGGACATGGAAGCAACCTAAATGCCCATCAACAGATGAATGGATAAAGAAGATGTGGCACATACATACAATGGGATATTATGCAGCCACAAAAAGGAATGGAATTTAGTTATTTGTAGTGAAGTGATGGACCTATAGTCTGTCATACAGTATGCAGTAAGTCAGAAAGAGAAAAACAAACACTGTATGATAATGTATATATGGAATCTAAAAATTTTACTGATGAGCTCAGTGGCAGAGGAAGAATAAAGATGCAAATGTAAAGAACAGACTTGAGGACATGGGGGTGGGGGAAGGAGAAGCTGGGGATAAGTGAAAAAGTAGTATTGACATTTATACACTACCAAATGTAAAATAGATAGCTAGTGGGAAGCAACTGCATAACACAGGGAGGTCAGCTCGATGATTGGTGATGACCTAGAGTGATGGCATATGGAGGGTGGGAGTGAGGCTCATGGGGGAGGGGTTATGGGGGTATATGTATAAATACAGCTGATTTGCTTTGTTATACAGTGGAAACTGCCACAACAGTGTAAAGCTATTATACTCCAATAAAGATCGAAAGAAAGAAAATCATTTATAATAATAATAAAAAATGGGCTAAGGTCTTAAACAGACA
This sequence comes from Hippopotamus amphibius kiboko, assembly GCF_030028045.1. Lineage (NCBI taxonomy): Eukaryota > Metazoa > Chordata > Mammalia > Artiodactyla > Hippopotamidae > Hippopotamus > Hippopotamus amphibius. The sequence continues at coordinate 61,164,777 of NC_080203.1, read as the reverse complement.
TTTCTACAATGAAGACACACAGATTGACAACAGATATATGAAAAGATGCTCAACTTCACTAATCACCCAGGGAAATGCAAATCTAAACCTCCACCTCACACATATTAAGATGACTATTGTTAAAAAAAAAAAAGTTAACAGGTGTTGGCGAGGATGTGGAGAATTTGGAACACTAGTACACCATTACTGGCAATGTAATGATGAAACCACTATGAAAAACAGTTGGGCAGTTGCTCACAAAATTAAATATCATTCTCGTTCTGAGCTCAAGTCTAGGAGGTCATGCACGTGTTTGCATTCCCTCTCTTTGAACTCTGGTGAGGCACCATGTGAACAAGTCCAGTTTAGCATGTTGGATAATGAGAGACATGGGCCCAGTCATGGCTGTTGCTGCAGCCCACATTTCTAATCTCCAAAATCACATCCACCTAGATGATTAGCAACTGGTCACAAACATATGAGCAAGCCTATGTGAGACCTGAAAAGCCTTCCAGCTGAACCCAATTCAAGTCACTAACATGCAAAGTTATTATAAATCATTATCTTGTAAGCCAATATTTTTTCTTTCTTCTGGCGTAAAAGCTAACTGATACAATCTTAAACTTGAAACTTTTAGAGTACTATTTATTACTTCCAACAGGAACCTCCAATCTATTTTCAAGCTCTGTTGGTTTCACTATTGAATCATATCTCATCTATAAATTGCTTTTCTATTGGTAATGTCCTTCACTCTAAACCACTTCAATGCACATGAATGCTATCTTCTAGTGATACCACACTTTTCATCACATCCCGAAATGTATCACACAACTATTAGATTTCACATCTTTTGATACTTGTACTTATTTTTGAAATTCTACTAATTTATTAGTCTGTATTGTAGATACCAAAATCTTTACTATGTCCTACAATGCTCTTTATGAATTGACTTTTTCACCATTTCAATCCTCATCTCTTTCTACTCTCAACTGTATTGTCCATACTGCAACCACACTGACTTCTAATGGTTCTTAGCATATTCCAAGCAATTTCTCACCATAGAAACTTTACACTTGTTATTCCTTTTGTCTAAAATGATTTTCCTCTATGTCAACATGGCTGGAATCTTCTTCTCTTTCAGGTCTCAGAGCAGAAGCTACCTCCTAAAAGAAAACTTTCCTGACTACTCTATCTCAAGTAGGTAATATGGAAAATTGTATTACTTGGTCTTAATTTCTTACCTCTCTACTCTTGCCATGATTTCCTGTTGGTAGAGTATACTTCCCCACTCTATTGTTTTTGGTCTTTACTGTGTGATTTAATTTAGCCAAAAGAACACAACACATACAATAACCAATCAGAAAATTTAAATGTTTTGCATTGTTTGGCTCTATTCTCTTTGATGCTGTTTCCTGTACCATAAAAAAAAAAAAAAAAAAAAAAAAAAAAAAAAAAAAAAAAAAAAACTCAGGCTTGCTGCTCATGGCCTGCTAGCTGCAGTTGGAGAGTTTTCCAGAAAGGCCCTAACAGCTGCTGGGACCTCTTGTCCTGTGGATCTTTCCTTCAATATTTCTCAAAGCAGCACCAGCTGCCCCAGCACTTAGGAGCTGATGGGTTCCATACAGAAGGAAGCCTGTGCTGCTATGGTTTGGTGGAGGGTCAAGAAGCACATCCTTTAAGAGTCTCCCTGCCATGAACAGAGCCCAGTGACTTCAGTTTGGGTGTGGTGAGCTGACCTCAGAGTCTATTATGAGCAGTTGAAGATGCAATGTGGAAGAGCTATAAAAGGTGCATCAGGAATACATCAAAAGATGCAATAATTCCCACAGAAAACCAGCTGAATATTAGCAGAAGACCTTAGACACCAGAAAGTACTGCAAAGATCCCAACATAACAGGGTAGGGCAGAGGTGAAAAAAAAAGGAGAAAGAGGAAGAGAAGAAAGGAAAGAGATGAGTCCTACACCCTGGAGCAGGGGGAGCTGAAACAGAGGAGAGATTGCCAAATTCAGGGAAACCCCCCTTATCTGATGGGGAAACCCCTGCACCAAAGGGGAACTTGATTGGGTCAGAAGGGAGGCATTTGGGACTGCCCAAAAAGGGTGAAGCAGCTGATCTGTGGCAGATGGGAAAGAGTGAGAAACACACAGAAGGTCCATACCATGGCTCTGCATGTCCTGGATTGAGAGGTGGGTCACAGCTGTACAGGGGGTCCAGGAGCTGGAATGTGGGAACCAGAGAACTGGTTTAGGGAGAGAAACATTGTTGGCTGTGGGGAGACAGACTGAGGGGACAGGAGGGAAGAAATCCACAACAGAAAATGCCTACCACGGAAAGCTGGGTGGCCATGCTGGTGGTGGGCTACTGCTGACTCACAAGCAGGGGGAAGGAGCCACTGGTGTTGCCTCTCTTTTGGAGCCAGCAACAAACAAAGGGAGGCCCCCTCTGGGCCTGGCTGTTGCAGTCATCAAGGGATAGAAAAAAGCCCCCCTGGTGGTAATGGCATGGTGTACCTGCTGCCAAGAACCAGAAGAAGTCTGCAGAGAAGGATATCTCTGGAGACATTTTGCTTATAGCCTAGCCCACTGGCATCCCTCTGCAATTGGTGCTGCTGCTGCCAGGGCTCCTGCTAGCCAAGCAGGACACTATTGCTGACTCACATGCAGGGGAAGGAGCCACTATTGTACCCTCTCTCTCCCCACATATCAGAGCCAACAGACAAACAATAAAGGAAGATCAGCTGGTTGCAGAGTAATACAAAAAGCCCCTGAGGGCAGACCATCAGACATCTTACACCAGGCAAAAGGAAAGAACCATATTAAGGCCAAATTTCCTATACCCAAAGCTGCTGGCATCCCTAGGGCTCCTGCTGTCTAAAGAGGAAGTTACTGTAGAGTCAAACACAAGGAGAAGAGCCACTATCAATGCCTCTCTCTCCCCAAAAAATGCATCTGCAGATGAACAATAAAGGAAACCCTCACTGAGGCAGACCCAAAAAGCTACAAGGCAGCCTCAGTATCAGACTCTGGCAGTTAGACCACAACCAGAAGCAAGGACAAAATCAAAGCTGAACACCAGGGACAGCGGTGCAAAGGAAGAGGTTCTATATTCTTTCCATCAGATATACATGCTTCAGACTAAATCCCTGTGATCAGCTAGGTAGACCCTATGTTTTTGGAATATCTGAGTAGACCAAGAATGTTCCCACAAATGGAAAAGGTCTTGCTCTGACAGCTGTGGACTGTGGGAGCAAGCACACACAGGAATTGTGTCAGATCAGAGCCTAAGTGGACCCCATAGGACCCACAGCAGGTCCAGAGTCCAACCTAGAGACAGAAGAGAGCCTCTTGGAGAAGCAAAGGTAGCCTGAGGCTCAAGACATGTACAAGGACAATTACAGCTGAGACTCCAAGGAAACAGAATTATTATTATTATTTCCATTGATCTGACCCATTCTGTGGCCAGTTCTAGCATTTTTTAAAATTTCTTTTCTTACTTTTTTTATTACAATCTTAGTCCTAAGGGATATTCATGTTTTATAACATTGTTTTATTCTACTTTTTACTTTTATTTTTATTTTTCAACATTTTTATATACTTCTAGCTAGATTTTTTTGTAGTGTTGAGTTTATCTCCCCCACTTCTTTTCTTATTTATCATTAATACATTTCTATTTTCATATTTTCTTTTTCTTTTTATATTTCCAGTCATACTATGTTCTTTTGTTGCTGTGTTTGATCCCTTATTATTTTATTTTATTTTATTTTATTTTACTTTTAATCAATATTATTGGCCTGCTCTGTTTCCTTGCTTTATTCTTCAAATGACACACTGCTTTGGTCTTTGTTATAGGTTTTGTCTTTATCTTAGCTCAAATTATAGTTGTTTAATTTCCTTCTGGGGATCTTCATTCTATCTGGATGTTCTCTTCCTCTTTGTTATATTTGCTCCCTGTTTCTATTTGGTCCCTGTTATATTTGGTCCTTTTTTCACAATTTCCCTGTTTGTTTGCTTTCTTTTTTTTGTTAGTTTGTTTTGTTTTGATTTTTGTTGGTTTTCTCTTTAATTGCCTGATTGCATTCTGCGGTTCTTCTGTCAGGTTGTCCTAGTGCTTTATGTTTTATTGGGTTCTGTTTTTGTGTTTCTTGTGCATGTATGTGTTTCCTTGATTCAGAATTTGTTTGAATTAAAATTTTACAATTAGTCTGGGGCTTGGGTAGTCTTTTATAATCCCCTTTATTGCCAGGAAGAGCAATCTCTGGAGTCTGGATTCCTCAACTAGAAGTCAAGTCAGAGGCTCTGGGGAGAGAGCACCAAGTCCATGATGCTAGATCATAAGAGAGTCCTCAGCCACAGGGAGGATTAACCACAAAGTATTCTCACAGAGGCCTCTATAAGAGTCTAAGACCCAGATTTACTCAACTACCTGCAACTGCCAGTGCTTGATACCTCACACCAAACCACAAACAAGACAGGAACACAAACCCACCCATCAACACACAGACTACCTAAAGCCATAGTAAGCTCACAGATACCCTAAAACACACCACCTGACACAGCCCTGCTCATCAGAGGGAAAAGACTCAGATCCACACACCAGAAAATAGGCTCCAGATCCTCCTATCCGGAAGCCTACTCAAGACAGTGGACCAACCCCACCAAAAGTGGCAGAGAACAGAAACAAGAGAAATTACCACTAAGCAGCATAAGGATGGAGACAGCAAATAGTATAAATTAGAAAAAAAAAATGAGAAAACAAAGAAACACCTTGCAGGCAAAGGAGCAAGATAAAAACACACAAGAGCAAATAAATGAAGACACAACAGGAAAACTGCCTGAAAAAGTATTCAGAGTAATGATAGTAAAGATGATCCAGAATGTTGAAAACAAAACAGGGAAAATACAAGAACATTTAACAAGGACCTAGAAGAACTAAAGAGCAAACAAAAAATAATGAACAATACAATACCTGCAATTAAAAATATTCTAGATGGTACAAACAGCAGAATAACTGAGGCAGAAGAACGAGGAAGCAAGTTAGAAGATAGAATGGTGCAAATAACTGCCACAGAGCAGGAAAAAGAACAAAAAGAATGGAAAACCATGTCAGAGACATCAGTGACAATATTAAGTACACCAACATTCAAATCATAGGCATCCCAGAAGAAGAAGAAAGAAGGAAAGGGGCTGAGAAAATATTTGAAGAGGTTATAGTGGAAAACTTTCCCAACATGAGAAAGAAAATAGTTAATCAAGTCCAAGAAGTGCAGAGAGTCCCATACTGAATAAAAACTAGGAGAAACACACCAAGGCACATATTAATCAAACTAAGGAAAATTAACCACAAAGAAAATATATTAAAAGCAACAAGAGGAAAGCAACAAAGAACATAAAAGAGAAAACTCATAATGATAATAGCTGATCTTTCTGCAGAAACTCAGCAGACCAGAAGGGAGTGGCAGGATATACTGAAAGTGTTGAAAGAGAAAAACCTATAGCCAAGAATAGTCTAACCAGCAAGAATCTCATTCAGATTTGATGGAGAAATCAAAAGCTTTATAGACAAGCAAAAGTGAAGAGAATTCAGCGCCACCAAACCAGCCTTACAACAATCACTAAAGAAACTTTTCTAGGCAGGAAACACAAGAGAAGGAAAAGACCTACGAGAACAAACCCAAAACAATTAAGAAAATGGTAATAGGAATATACATGCCAATAATTATCTTAAATGAAAATAGATTAAATGTTCCAACCAAAAGACACAGACTGGCTGAATGGATACAAAAACAAGACCTTTATATATGCTGTCTACAAGAAACCCACTTCAGACCTAGGGACACATACAGACTGAAATAAGGGGATGGAAAAAGATATCCCATGCAAATGGAAGTCCAAAGAAAGCCAGAGTAGCAATACTCATATCATACAAATTATACTTTAAAGTTAAGACTGTTATAAGACACAAGAAAGGACACTACATAATGATAAAGGGGGTCAATCTAAGAAGAAGTCATAACAATTGCAAATATCTATGCACCCAACATAGGAACACCTCAATGCATAAGGCAAGTGCTAACAGCCTTAAAAGCAGAAATTGACAATAACACAATAATAGTAGGAGGCAAAAACACCTCACTTACACCAACGGACAGATCTTCCAAACAGAAAAAAAATAAATACAAGCTTTAAATGACACTTTAGATCATCTTGACTTAATTAATATTTATAGGACATTCCATCCAAAACTACAGAGTACACTTTCTTCTCAAGTGCACATGGAATATTCTCCAGGATAGATCAAATCTTGGGTCACAAATCAACCCTCAGTAAATTCCAGAAAATTGAAATCATACCAAGCATCTTCTCCAACTACAAAGCCATGAGAATAAATATCAATTACAGGAGAAAAAACTGTAAAAAATACAAACACATGGAGGCTAAAGAATATGTTATTAAATAATGAAGAAATCACTGAAGAAATCAAAGAGGGTATCAAAAAATACCTAGAAAAAATGACAATGAAAATACAATGACAAGAACATGGCGGCCGGCGGCGGCGGTAGTGCCGCTGCTGCCGGTTCCGCCAGCTCCCCTGAGCCTGGGACACAAGATTGAAAAGGACCGCTAAGAACATTCCTGAGCAAGAACTGTGCTGTGACATGGAGATGGAAGGGTTTACGAGAGAGGGTTCTCATCTCCCCATTCTAGGTAACAGTCGGGATGGTGAGAGCCAGCAGGGACCTTTGAGCCCATCAGCCTTAACCCAGGAGAAACCAGGAGCTGAGGAAGCCATTCGTGAATATCCTGTATTTGTGGAGCATTTGCAGGTGAGCCCAGACCTTCCGCAGCGTCAGAGAGTTCCGGCAACAAATGGTTTCCATGCACGTGGCTCAGATGTTAAAAGTCTGGATTGTGACCCAGCTTTGCATAATTGTCGGAAAAGTTATATAGCTAAGAGATCGGGTGACAGTGACACCTGTGGGAAGGCCTTCAGCCATTCTGTGGAAGTTATTCAATTTGGAAGAACTCAAACTAGAGAGAAACCCTATAAATACCCTGAAAGTGTTAAGTCTTTCAACCATCTTACCCCTCTTGGTGAACAAAAAATGATGAAAAGAGGGAAGAAACTGTATGAAGGTAAGCACTTTGGGGACATCTTCACCTTGAGTTCATCTCTTAATGAAAACAGGAGGAACAGCCCTGGAGAGAAATTGTATAAATGTACTGAATGTGGCAAGTGCTTCAAACGGAACTCTTCTCTTGTTTTGCATCACCGAACTCATACTGGAGAGAAACCTTATACCTGTAATGAGTGTGGAAAATCCTTCTCCAAGAACTATAACCTGATTGTGCATCAAAGAATCCATACAGGAGAGAAGCCCTATAAATGCAGTAAATGCGGGAAAGCCTTCAGCGATGGGTCGGCTCTGACGCAACACCAGAGGATTCACACGGGGGAGAAACCTTACGAATGTCTAGAATGTGGGAAAACCTTCAACCGAAATTCGTCCCTGATTCTGCATCAAAGAACTCACACAGGGGAAAAACCATATAGATGTAATGAGTGTGGGAAGCCTTTCACGGACATCTCCCACCTCACTGTGCATCTCAGAATCCACACTGGGGAGAAGCCCTATGAGTGTAGCAAATGTGGAAAGGCCTTCCGAGATGGCTCGTACCTCACCCAGCACGAGAGGACTCACACTGGAGAGAAGCCCTTTGAATGTGTGGAGTGCGGGAAATCCTTCAACCGTAACCCTCACCTCATCGTGCATCAGAAGATCCATTCTGGGGAGAAACCCTACGCGTGTAAAGAATGTGGGAAAACGTTCATTGAGAGTGCCTACCTCATCAGGCACCAGAGGATCCACACCGGTGAGAAGCCCTATGGCTGTGACCAGTGTCAGAAACTTTTCAGGAACATAGCTGGCCTCATCCGTCACCAGAGGACTCATACTGGTGAGAAGCCCTACGAGTGCAATCAGTGCGGCAAAGCTTTCAGGGACAGCTCCTGTCTGACAAAGCACCAGAGGATTCACACTAAGGAGACCCCATACCAGTGTCCAGAATGTGGGAAGTCCTTCAAGCAGAACTCTCACCTGGCTGTACATCAGAGACTCCACAGCAGGGAGGGTCCCAGCCATTGTCCTCAGTGTGGGAAAACATTCAGAAGGACCTCTTCCCTCATCCGACACCAGAGGTCACACCCCGGAGAACAGCCTGTGGACGTTTAATGAACGTGGGCCACACTCATCTCCCGACTGGCTCTCGGAAACCTAGGTGAAGGAGGAGTGTCTTCTGGGTGGCTTCTCCCTGTCAGTGGAAGAGACTGCTTTGGGCTATCCAGTGAATTGAGGAATGTGAGACATTTCTTAGCCATACTGTTAAGTCTGTACATTAGGGAACTCTTGGAGAGGATACAGGATGGTAATAAATGTGGCAAAGGCTTCAGGGGTGATTCAGCCTGTACCAAACATGGTAGTGCATACACTGGAATAAAGCCTTTGAAAATCAGGTAGACACTTCCCTGGAGGACCCACCTACCCATATGTCAGAGCCCTTAAGCTGGAAAGAGCCTGTGTAATTGGATGAGGAATCGTTTAGCAGAGAGTGTCTGCCTTACTGTATGTAAGCAAACTCTTACTGGATTCCAGGGAGGGAAGCTTCCGGCAGGAGCCCTGACTGTCTTGCCTGTGTCAGCAAAGGCGTGCTTGTGCTGGTGAGAAAGCCCACCCAGTGCTCCACCCACAGCAACCACAGAATCACAGAGGATTGCTGTTTGAACGTATTTCCTGCTAGATGCCGAGGGCTTGTGTCAGCGGGGCAGCTGGGTGAGGAAGTCGCTTGTGAGTGAACAATGATGTTATCCCTCTTAAGTGGAGACTGAAGCAGGTTCCTCCAGGAAGGAAAAGGCTGCTGCTGAGAAATGTGATGTGTTGCTTTAGTCGTTGAGACAAACAGAAAAACACCATGTTGTTATGTTTACGTTGTCACCCTCATTGTTCATTTGGACACTTGTGATTTGTTTCGTGCAACCACGCCAAACCATAATGATAAAGGTTTTGTTGTCATATTGAAAACACTTACAATGTGGCCGGCAACCGAAAGCATAAAATAGGAGATTTTCGGTTGCTACAGCCATATAAAGGCGTGCACACATATGGGTGTCGGCTGGAAGTTGATTGTGGAGAAATAAACGTGGTTTTCCTAAGGGAAAAAAAAAAAAAAAAAAAAATACAATGACAAAAAACCTGTGGGATGCAGAAAAACATTTCAAAGAGGGAAGTTTATAGCAATACAATCCAACCTCAAGGAACAAGAAAAATATCAAATAAACAACCTAATCTTACACCTAAAACAATTAGAGAAAGAACAACAACAACAACAACAAAAAAAAACCCTAAAGTGAGCAGAAGGAAAGAAACAAAGATCAGATCAGAAATAAATGAAAAAGAAATGAAGGAAACAATAGCAAAGATCAATAAAACTAAGAGCAGATTCTTTGAGAAGACAGACAAAATTGATAAACCATTAGCCAGACTCATCAAGAAAAAAAGTCACAAATCAACAGAATTAGAAATGACAAAGTATAAAAGCTGACACCACAGAAATACAAAAGATCATGAGAGACTACTACAAGCAACAATATGCTAATACATTGGATAACCTGGAAGAAATGCATAAATTCTCAGAAAAGTACAATCCTCCAAGACTGAACCAGGAAGAAATAGAAACTATGAACAGACCAGTTTCAAGCACTTAAATTGTAAATGTGATTAAAAATCTTCCAACAAACAAAAGCCCAGGGCCAGATGGCTTCACAGGCAAATTCAATCAAACATTTAGAGAAGAGCTAACACCTTTCCTTCTCAGACTCTTCCAAAATATAAGAGAAGGAGGAACACTCCCAAACTCATTCTACAAGGCCACGAACACCCTGATACCAAAACTGGGCAAAGATGTCACAAAAAAAGAAAATTACAGCCCAATATCACTGATGAATATAGATGCAAAAATTCTCCACAAAATACTAGCACACAGAATCAAACAGCACATTAAAAACATAATACACCATGATCAAGTGGGGTTTATTTCTGGAATGCAAGGGTTCTTCAATATGTGCAAATCAATCAATGTGATACATGATATTAACAAATTGAAGGATAAAAATGATATGATCATTTCAATAGATGCAGAAAAAGCTTTTGACAAAATTCAACATTCGTTTATGATAAAAGCTCTCCAGAAAGTCGGCATGCAAGGAAGTTAAGTCAACCCAATAAAAGCCATAAATGACAAACCAACAGTCAACACCATTTTAAATGGTGAAAAACTGAAATCATTCCCTCTAAGGACAGGAACAAGAGAAGTGTAACCATTCTCACCACTACTATTCAACATAGTTTGGAAATTTTAGCCAGTGCAATCAGAGAAGAAAAATAAATAACAGAATCCAAATACAAAAAGAAGTAAAATTGTCACTCTTTGCAGAGGACATGATATTATACATAGAAAGCCCTAAAGATTCTACCAGAAAACTGCTAGCTCTAATCAATGAAGTGAATAAAGTAGCAGGATACAAAATTATTGCACAGAAATATCTTGTGTTCTTATATATAAGCAATGAAAGAGCAGAAAGAGAAATTAAGGAAACACTTGCATTTACCATGGCAAGAAAAAGAATCAAATACATAGGAATAAACCTGCCTAAGGAGGCAAATGATCTGTATGCAGAAAACTTTAAGACACTGATGAAAGAAATCAAAGACAATACAAACAGACGGAGGGACTTACCATGTTCTTGGATTGGAAGAATCAACATTGTGAAAATGACTATAATACCCAAAGCAATTTACCAATTCAATGCAATCTCTATCAAATTACCAATGGCATTTTTCTCAGAACTAGAACATGAAATTTTATGACTTGTATGGAAATGCAAAAGACCCCGAATAGCCAAATCAATCTTGAGAAGGAAAGATGGAGTTGGTGGAATCAGACTCCCTGACTTCAAACTATACTACAAGGCCACGGTGATCAAGACAGTATGGTACTGGCACAAAAACAGAAACATAGATCAATGAAACAGAATCGAGAGCCCAGAGAGAAATCAATGCACATATGGGCACCTTATCTTTGACATAAGAGGCAAGAATATACAATAGAAAAAAGACAGCCTCTTCAATAAGTGGTGCCGGGAAAATTGGACAGCAACATGTAAAAGAATGAAATTAGAACACTTCCTAACACCATACACAAAAATAAACTCAAAATGGACTAAAGACCTCAATGTAAGGCCAGACACTATAAAACTCTTAGAAGAAAACATAGGCAGAACACTCTAGGACATAAATCAATGCAAGATCCTTTGTAACCCACCTCCTAACATAATGGAAATAAGATCAGAAATAAACAAATGTGACATATGAAACTTAAAAGCTTTTGCTTAGCCAAAAAAAACATAAACAAGCCAAGAAGGCAGCCCTCAGAATAGGAGAAAATATCCGCCAGTGAAGCAAGTGACAAAGGGTTAATCTCCAAAATATACAAGCAGCTCATGAAGCTTAATACCAAAAAAGAAAATAACCCAATCAACGGAAGGGCAGAAGACATTTCTCCAAAGAAAATATGCAGATGGCTAAGGAACACATGAAAGGATGCTCAGCATCACTAATCCTTGGAGAATTGCAAGTCAAAGCCATAATGAGGTATCACTTCACACTGGTCAGAATGGCCATCATCAAAAAATCTAGAAACAATAAATCCTGGAGAGGGTGCAGAGAAAAGACAACCCTCTTGCACTGTTGGTGGGAATGTAAATTGGTACAGCCACTATGGAACACAGTGTGGAGGTTCTTTAAAAAACTAAGAATAGAACTACCATATGACCCAGCAACACCACTACTGGGCATATACCCTAAGAATACCATAATCCAAAAAGAAACATGTACCATAATGTTCATTGCAGCACTATTTACACTAGCCAGGACATGGAAGCAACCTATATGCCCATCAACAGATGAATGGATAAAAAAGATGTGGCATATATATACAATGGAATTTTATTCTGCCATAAAAAGGAATGAAATTGAGCTATTTGTAGTGAGATGGAGGGACCTAGAGTCCATCACACAGAGCAAAGTAAGTCAGAAAGAGAAAAACAAATACCTTATGCTAACTCATTTATTTGGAATTAAAAAAATGGTACTGATGAACCCAGTGACAGGGTAAGAAAAAAGGTGCAGATGTAGAGAATGGACTTGAGGACTTGGCGGCGGGAGGGCCTATGGGGAAGCTGGGATGAAGTTGGGATGAAGTGAGAGAGTAGCATTGACATATGTACACTACCAAATGTAAAATAGTTAGCCATTGGGAAGCTACTGCATATCATAGGGAGATCAACTTGATGATGGTTGATGCCTTTGTATGCAGGGATAGGCAGTTAGGGAGGGAGTCACAGGAGGGAAGGGATATGGGGACATATGTATAAATACAGCTGATTCACTTTGTTTTACAGCAAAAACTGGCACAATAGTGTAAAGCAATTATATTCCAATAAAGAAATAATAATAATAAAAAAAAACTCGGCATGCCCAGGTGTTATTACTCATAAAAAAGCAGGTTCTAGAATAAGGGATATGGAACTGAGCCAAGCTGAGCCCCACAGGTTATCTGTAATTGCCATTTAATGTGACAAAAAATAAAGGTTACTGTAAGCACTGAGGTTTTGGGCTTTGTTTATTTCCATAGCAAAACTGACTAATACAACTCCTATCTTCATTATCATATATAATAATATATGCTTTTCTTTATAGAGTTTATCATAATCCCTAATTTTCCCTAACTTTTTTGTATTGACTATTAAAAAATATTTTCCCACAAAACTATATGCCCTATAATGGTAAAATCCATGTATGTCTGTCTACTGATCCACAGAGACCCTTCAATAATTATTTTTTGAACCAATGAATGGATCCTTTAGGGTTCATCTCAAATAAATGTGGCCTTTTTAGATTTCTTTAATGGTACTCTGTGTCTCCCTCATTCTTTCTCCCACCCTCAATAATTATCTGTGTTTTTAAATCTATTTATTTATTTACTTGTTTGTTTATTTATTGCCTGCACTGGGTCTTTGTTGCTGTACATGGGCTTTCTCTAGTTGCAGTGAGTGGGGGCTACTCTTCACTGTGGTGCGCAGGCTCCTCACTGTGGTGGCTTCTCTTGTTGTGGAGCATGGCCTCTAGGCCTGTGGGCTTCAGTAGTTGCAGCGCATGGGTTCCATAGTTGTGGCTCATGGGCTCTAGAGCATAGACTCAATAGTTGTGGTGAATGGGCTTAGTTTTTATGTGCCATGTGGGATCTTCCTGGACCAGGGATCGAACCCTTGTTGCTTGCATTGGCAGGTGGATTTTTAACAACTGCACAACCAGGGAAGTCCTTAATTATCTGTTTTTGTAGAGTAAATTATTTATGTTAAGAATCACCATATCATTGGACACAAATTTTAGGGTTTGTGAGACCATCACAGTTTCATAAAATTTTCTTATTCGCAACAAAGCAGTTTATTATATGTAGAACTAAAATTGATTTATTCTCTTTAAAAATATTTTGTAATTCAGAAAAAAACATCTTTGTATAATTATATGTCCAGATTTTTGGTTTAGTAGCTATGGCCATAAACAAATATTCATGCATTTTGACCATTCAAAATTTTGGCTTTCGTTGAAACACGTAAACAGTCCCTGACCATATAAATGATAAAATATAGAGTAAGTACATGGGCAAACTCTGATTATTTGGACCTAAAATTTACATGTTTGGATATATAAGGTAACTTCTTGCCAATTAAAACTATTAGTGCTATTGATTCTGGCCATCTACCAATATAAATAAATTCCTACTCAATTAAAAGTACATTATCTTTGCAATCAATAAAGCAGACTTCAAGAAATTTGAATGTTCAGTGTGTATCTTATAATGGCTTTCTTTTTCCTCTTTCCTATGATTTTCATAATTACAAGAAACTTCAAATCTATATTATTTATAAAATGTCAAATGATATTTACTTTCTATATTTGGACTTGGCTGATTTTTTAAAAAAAGCTAGTTTCCTTTTGCCAATCAATTTTTATAATACATGTGTGTTATATTTCCACAGCTTTCAGTGTTCCTCTACTTCAGTCTGTCCTGCACACCATTTCTAGATTTATTTTTCTAAAAAAATCACCTTCATCATATCATCACGAATTACACCATTAAATAAAATCTTAACAGTTCCCCAGTGTATAGAGGGCAATGTCCAAAATGCTCTGGTAACTCAGAAAGTCCTTCTCTAACCTGGCTCCACTTCAAAAGATAATTTTTTATCTCCCCCTTCTTAACTTCACTATGCTGAATGCAAACATTCTCCACTGTGCATCTTTCTTTTCGCTTTCGCCCACTTCAAATGTCATCCAATGTTTTGTGGTTAACTAATTCAAGTCATAATGTTCTTTCAGCACCCAGAACAACTTAAGTCTCTCTTTGCCTCATTCTGTCGAGGCTGCTCTAACTAAATACCATAAACTGGGTATCTTATAAACTGAAGAAATTTATTTTCCACAGTTCTGGAGGCTGGAAGTCAAGGATCAGGGTGCCAGCATGGTCAGGTAAGGGTCCTTTTCTGGATCACATACTTTGTGTGTTCTTACATGGTGGAAAAGAGAAGAGAACTCTCTTGGGACTCTTTTACAAGGGCATTATTCTTATTCATAAGGACTCCAACTTCATGACCTAATCAGCTCTCAAAGATACCATCACATTGGGCATGAGGATTCCAACATATGGATTTTGGAGTAACACCAACATTTAGACCATAGTACTGCTCTTCCAAGAAAATAGTTCTTATTACTTTGGTCCATGGTGATCTCTAGCTCCTAGAGATGTCTATGTCTCTCATTCCCAACTCTACCCTTTCAGCATAACCCCTTTCTAAAAATGTTCCTAGTACTTTTAAAGATAATAAACATTTTATGTCTTGTGTTGTTTTAATGAAATGATGATCTGCTATAGAATGGTAGATCTTGAATGGGTTTAGACATCTTTGAGCCCAATTTCGTAATTTACCAGATAAGATGAGATGGTCCAGAAATAGGAAATGACTTACCCAAAGTCACATAGCTAATTGCTATTATAGTAAGACTCAGAGCCATTTGTGCATAGTTAAATAAAGTCATCATAGAGGATTTGGAGTCAAGAAATACTTGGCAAGTAAAGTGGTCTGTGAAGACAATGACAAGGATGTTAGAGAATAGTTAACATTAGAGAAAAAATTGATTATGATCAAAAGAAGATATATTTAATTTAATTAGGAAACAATTTCTAGTTAAGGGAAATTTTAAAATTACAAATAGCTCTTAAATTCCTGTAAAATCCATGATAAGCTTGGAGTGACAGGTTTCAGAGTCACTCAAATTCTTGAATAATTTGATAAAACTGAAACATGGAAGGAAAAGTCCATAGTTTTTTTTTTTTTTAATCATCCTAGTCAATGTTCAATGTATGTTAAAATGGGTGCTGCATATTTCTCCTTATCAAAGTTCAGTTGTCAGTTTATGTATTCCATTTTTCTTATCTTTAAATACAGTTTAGATGTTATAAGCAGCTAGATTTTTATTCAGAAACTGACAGTAATTTATAATTGTTTTGAATTCCTTTAAGGAATCTATTCTATTCCAGTTACTCAGGTGCCAGTCTATTCTTTCAGACCTCTTATTTCCTGGAACTAGTTTATCTGGTAGCATTTTTTAAACCAGAGAACTTTGAGGTAGCATTATTTATAAAATTATCAATTGTTCATTAAGGCACACATACATTCTTATGTGTGTATGTGCATACATTCACATTTAGTAAATACACATTTATTAAGCATCATCCATGTGTCAAGCATTGTGTTAGGCACTGTGGATGCATTTAGTGACCCAAAGAGACAAAGTTTCTCCCCTTTAGTGCTTATCCTCTAGTGGAGGACATAGACATTAATGACATGCTCATACAGATCCATGTATAAATATAAATTGCATTGAGTGTTTTGAAAGACAAGTGTAGTGAGTGATGAGAACTAAAAATGGAGGTGGGTGTCAAGGAAAGCTTTCTTGTGGAGTCACTCGTAGAGTTATGCATTTATTACATCGTACAACGTCTACTTATATGTGCCCAGAGGCAAGGGAGATGTTTTCTTTTCCCAAAGATGTCATCCTTTACCAATCTTTGTGTTAGTGGGGCTGTGTTATTGCAGACAGGGTGCCTGTAATTTCTATAAAAACTCTGTATAATCTTGGATTGGCCCTACTTTCCTGTGAATGTTATGTTTGACCTCAAATGTAAAAAAATTAGTAGAACTAAGTTGATGGTAGGAAAAAAGCAAGCATCCTGTGGCATGTTATATTCCTATAAATTATAAGGAAGCACTGAACCTTCAAGGGACTGAAAAGGAGACTCATAGGTATTAGTATAATTAATGAGGTGTAGAAAGGAGCTAGAGAGGCAGGAACCAGTTGATGCCAAGACCTTCCATAATGATTGTTTTCATTCTCAAGGCCTCCAATATGGCCTCCAATGATTCTCAAGATTTTGAAGGAGTTTAAGCAGGAGAGTGATACAACCTGATTTACACTGTGAAAAAAATGATAACCCTCTCATTGTGTGGAGTAAGGATTTGATGTTAGAAGGAGATAGAGGCGAACCAGTTAGGAGACTCTTGTAGTAGTCCAAATGGGAGATGACAGTAGCTTGGGCTACTGTAGTAGTGATGGAGATAGAAGTGGATGGATATTCAGGAAATATTTAGCAAATGAAAGGTTGATGATAGATTGTTTATGAGGTAGAGGGATATGTCAATGATAATTCCTGCATTTTGGCTTCTACTACTAAATTGACATGTTAGTATTCATTAGTATATTTAACCCTGGACTAGAACCAGGCAGGTTTGTGGGGGAAAAGGGAATAAAGAATTTGATTTATTCAACTTGAATTTGAGTCACTTTTGAAACATTCAAATGAAGAGGTGAAGTAAATAATTGAATTTGTGGACCTGGGCCTCAAAGAACTCTAGGATGGAGCTATAACTTTGTAAGTCAATCTGTGTATAAATGGTAATTACAGAAATTGTCATTATGGTATCCAGCCTCCAATATGGTCTCCAATGATTCTCATTTCCTAAAATTCACTCCTTTGTGTGGTTCTTCCACACTGAATTAGGTCTGGTTTCTATGCCTGATAGAGTGCAAAGGAGATGATTATGTGTAACTTCCTAAGCCAGGTAATAAAGGGAATTGCTGCTTCCACCTTGATCTCTTGGGTTACTTTCTCTGGAAGCAACCAGCCACCATGCCATGAGGACACTCAGCCTTTGGAAAGGCCATCATGGAGAGGAACTGAGACATCAACCGTCATCACTAACATACCTTTGTGTGGGTGAATCCTCCAGCTCCAGTCAAGCCTGCAGATTAATATAGTCCCACTTATATCTAACTCTGTCCTTTTAAGAACTGTGAGGGGTCTGAGATTTTACCCTACTCATAAGATAATGTCAGTCTGTCACAGTTTCACAAATGCCATTGAATGATACATGGTTCCAGCATGAGAAACAAATAACTTTATTACTCATATTACAGCAGGCAGCATGAGCTTC